>NC_026007.2:31115678-31140060 GCF_000442705.2 Elaeis guineensis
AAAACTTAGTGTCCAAAAGAAAAATAATTGTCTGACAAAGTCAACACTAAAAATAAAAGTCTTGAATCAATTCTGAGAAAATCCTAAATCAAAAGAGCTAACTCCATCTCTAATCGCTCTCCCAACCGAAATCCCGCATCATGTTAATTTTTTGGATCTGTAAAGAAAACATAAAACTCATCATGAGCTATAAAGCCCAGTAAGCAGTGTATACCTTTAACTGAATAAATCAGGGCAATAATACCGTACATGTCGGTTTACTGATAATAACAAAATCAATATGTAATTTTATGAAATCATAATCATACAATCAATCATATATAAAATTCAATTCATCATAATTTCAAATTATGCTTATCATCTTAGATTCATCAATTTCTTAAGTTCTTCTTGCCAACCAAGACTATGACCACATTTTCTCTGTGGCAGGGTCATAATACCACGTATCTGCTTGCAGTAGGTTGCGAATCATCTGGCAGTCAAGTCCTTTGAAACCGCTGGTCTCGCTGGTGGTTGTCACTGATCTCTCTGGCGACATGTCGCTGGTCTCGCTGGTGACATAAATCCTCAGGACAATCAATTGCCAACGTATATGCCCCCATTGGCAGGGTCCTTTATATAGTCAGGTTGTCAATTTTATGTCATCTTTCAATTCATATATTATTTTCAAAAATAATATAAATAAATGATATTCGAGTCAAATCAATCATATCATTCTCTATGATCATACATCATCATATTAATTTTCAACAAATAACTTCAATCATAAATAATTTCAACAAATAACTTCAATCATAAATAATTTCAACAATTATTTTCAATAAATATTTTCAATCACAAGCATGTCATGAATTTATTTAATTCAGAATTTATAATTTACCAGATAAATTTAATAAAAGTAAACACTACTTACCTAAAAAGAAAATTCAAACTAGAAATTCTAGAAATATTGAAATCTTTCCCCGAACCTGATACATCAAATATCATATTTTTTGATCAAAATTTCATCGAATAAAAAAAATTAAAATTTGTTAAAATCCAATGTCCCCACATGGATCAACTTGACGACAGCATCCAGGATTTTCGGATTGATCCATGGAAACTCTTCTTATATTTCTTTTAATTATTATTATTATATTATTTTTTAATTCCATAAATCCTAAAAATCTAAGAGAGAGAGAGCAGAGAGAGAAAGTTTCTCTCTCCCTTTTCTTTTTCTCTCTTCTTTTTTTTTCTTTTTCTTTTTTTTTTCTTTTCTTTTCTCTTTTTCTTCTTTTTCTTTTCTTTTCTTTTCTCTTTTTCTTCTTTTTCTTTTCTTTTCTTTTCTCTTTTTCTTCTTTTTCTTTTCTTTTTCTCTCGAGTTCCTTCCTGGCCAAAACAGGGGATCGACAGGTCCCCTCCCTTGACCGGTCGTTCAGGCCACGGCTGACACGGCAAATCCAGCGGCAGAGGGGGGGCAACCTCTCTTGAGTTTGGAGAGGCAAAGCCGGCGGTCGGTTGTGATCGTCGGTGCCGAAAAACCAAAAGGGAAGAAGAGACCAAACAGGGGTCTCTTCTCCAACCAAAAAGCGGCGACACCCGTCGCCGGCAGTCGTGCACAGAGGCATGGGAAGAAGGAGAAAGAAGAGAGGAAGAGGAAGAAAACTTACTTCGGCCTCCGGTGACCCCACCGGTGAGTAATCATGATAAGAACGAAACAAGTATCCGCGGCTCCAATCGGGAAAATCAGGGAGGAAGAGAGGAAAATAGGACCGGTGATCGGCTTCTAAGGAAGGGAAGGGCCTTTTTATAGAGAGCCCTAGGACTCCTGGTGGTCCTAGGACTCCCGATCATGGTTTAATCGGAGAAGAAGACTCCTACCGGAAGTCTTCTTCCCGATTCCCATGCTTCTATTTTTTTTTTTTTTTGGGCTTGGGTCTTTTAATTTGGGCTTGGGCATAGGCTATAACATTCTTCACCCCTAAAAGAAATTTCGTCCTCGAAATTTTTTCATACCTGTGGTCTCGAAGAGCTGGGGATATTTTTGCTTCATTTCTTCCTCTAGTTTCCAAGTAGCTTCTCTTTCCGAATGTCGACTCCACTGTACCTTGACATAAGGAATGTTGCAACGTCTCAGCACTTATTCTTTACAATCCACGATCCGTATCGGATATTCTTCATATGATAGATATTTTCTGGCTTGCAATGGTTCAAGTTCCACGATGTGACTTGGGTCTAGTAAATATTTCTTTAATATAAAAACATGAAAAACATTATGTACTCCTGCAAGTGAAGGTGGTAAGGCAAGTCTATAAGCCACCTCACCAATTCTTTCCAAAATCTCAAACGGACCCACATATCTAGGATTCAATTTGCCACCAATGCCAAATCTTGAAATTCCTTTTGAAGGAGATACTTTGAGAAATACATGATCACCAATTTGCAACTCTAATTTCCATCTCCTGTTATCTGCACAACTTTTCTATCTGCTTTGTGCTGCCCGAAGTCGTTCTTTAATTAATTGAATCTTCTCGATTGCTTGTTGAACAAGTTCGAGACCCAATATTCTCCACTCACCAACATCATCCCAGTGAATCGGTGATCAACATCTTCTATCATATAATGCTTCATAAGGTGCCATACCAATGCTAGCCTGATAACTGTTATTGTAAACGAACTCAATCAATGGTAGATGCTCATCCCATGAACTTTTCATATCCAAAATATAGGTTCTCAACATATCTTCTAAGATCTGAATAGTTCTCTCTGACTGACCATCAGTCTGTGGATGAAAAACTGCACTGAAGTTCAATTTTGTTCCTAATGACTTGTGTAAGCTCTTCCAAAACTGTGATACAAATCTGGTGTCTCGATCCGATATGATGGTCACTGAAATTTCATGTAGCCTTACAATTTTTTTCATATATAATTTTGCTAGTCTTTCCAAAGTAAATCCAACTCTAATTGGTAGAAAGTGTGCAGACTTTGTCAGTCGGTCCACAATCACCCAGGCTGCATCATTTTTACTTCGAGTCTTCGGTAGTCCAGTTACAAAATCCATAGTGATATGTTCCCACTTCCATACTGGAATATCAAGAGGTTGAAGTAGTCCCGCAGGTCTCTGATGTTCAGGTTTAACTTGTTGACACACCAAACATTGAGCCACGAATTGAGAGGTCTCTCTCTTCATATTATTCCATCAGTATATTTTCTTTAAGTCTCTATACATCTTAGTACCTCCCGGATGAACTGTATAATCGGTCTGATGTGCTTCTGGAAGTATTTCATGCTTGAGTATTGAATCATTGGGTATGCAAATTCTGTTTTCGAATCTCAACGAACCATCATCATGGATCTTGAATTCAAATTGAACATCAGCTTCCACTGAATTCCTTATTTTCATTAGTTGTGGATCATCATTCTGAGCAACTATAATTCTTTCAATGAGTGTTGGCTGAATCCTCACGTTGGCTAATCGTACTGTTGAGTCATATATTCGGATATCTAATTCCAGTTTTCTTATATCCTCCAATAATTGGCTTTGATGTGTAATTAAAACTACCAAATTTCTCACGGATTTTTTACTAAGGGCATCAACAACGACATTAGCTTTTCCGGGATGATAATGGATTGTTAAATCATAATCTTTCAACAGTTCTAACCACCTTCTCTGTCTCATGTTTAATTCCTTCTGCGTAAAAATATACTTTAAACTCTTATGATCAGTAAACACTTCACACTGCGTACCGTATAAGTGATGTCTCCAAATTTTTAGGGCAAAGATTACTGCAGCTAATTCCAAATCATGTATCGGATAATTCTGTTCATATGGTTTCAATTGTCTTGAGGCGTAGGCCACTACCTTACCATATTGCATCAATACACAGCCTAGTCCCTTTTTAGATGCATCACTATATATTGTGAATCCTTCATCTCCTGTTGGTATAGTAAGGATAGGGGCTGAAACTAATCGTTGTTTTAACTCTTGAAAACTTTGTTCACAATCTTCGGTCCACTCGAATTTAACCCCTTTTTGAGTAAGACGAGTCAAAGGTGCAGCTATGTGGGAGAATCATTCTACAAATCGTCAGTAATATCCTGCCATTCCCAGAAAGCTTCGAATCTCGAAAATATTTATAGATCTGTTCCACTGCATCACAGCTTTTACTTTTGTTGGATCCACAGAAATTTCATCTTTAGACACGATGTGTCCTAAAAAGACTATTTTGTCTAACCAAAATTCACACTTCTTAAATTTAGCATAAAGCTTTTCTTTCCTCAATATTTGTAGTACACACCGTAAATATTTTTCATGCTCCAATTTGCTCTTTGAATATATCAAGATATCATCAATAAATACGACAACAAACTTATCAAGATAGAATCTGAATATTCTGTTCATTAAATCCATAAAGGCCGTTGGAGCATTGGTTAATCCAAATGGCATCACTAAAAATTCATAATGTCCATAACGAGTTGTAAATACAGTCTTTGGTATGTTCTCTGTTTTGATTTTTAACTGATGATATCCTGAATGAAGATCAATTTTAGAAAAGACTTGTGCACCTTGCAGCTGATCAAACAAATTATCGATTCGAGGTAGAGGATACTTATTTCTGATAGTGTTCTTATTCAACTCTCTATAGTCGATACAAAGTCTCATACTACCATCTTTCTTCTTCACAAATAAGACTGGAGCTCTCCAAGGAGATACACTAGGCCTTATAAAACCTTTATCCAACAAATCTTGTAATTGATCTTTTAACTCCTTTAACTCCATAAGGGCCATTTTGTAAGGAGCTTTAGAAATCGGACTGGTATTGGGCACCAACTCAATAGTAAATTTAATTTCTCTGTCTGGTGGTAGTCCGATTAAATCATCAATGAATACATCCGAAAATTCATTTACGATAGGAATATCCTGTAACTTTAATTCATCATGTTCTTTATTCTTTATTGATACTAGGTAACCTCTGCATCCCTTTCTTAGCATCTATCTAGCTTGCACAAATGAAATAATACGTGGAGGGGTGGTTCTTGTACTTTCATCAAAACTGAATGTTAATTCTTCCGGTATGTGAAAGTTCACTCTCTTTCCATGACAATCCACAGAGGTATGATAAGTAGCAAGCCAATCCATTCCTAGAATGACATCGAAATCATACATATCTAGGACCACCAAATTTGTCGGTAATTCTTTTCTGCTATTCTAATACTACATGACTTGCACACACTTTCGGTACTCAAAATACCACATACTGGTGTCTCAACACATAATTTGGTTTTCATAGGTTCACATACTATATCATGTTGTCTAATAAAAGTAATGGATATAAAGGAATGTGTAGCACCAGAATCAAACAAAACTAAAGCATGAATACCAGATACAGGAATGATACCTGTCACCACAGCATTAGAGGCCTGAGCATCCTGTTGTGTGAGTGCATAAATCCTTCCTTGAGTTTTCGGCCTTTGACCTCCATCCTTTGTTTGTGTGGGTCTATTCTCATCCCTCTGGGGGCAATCTGCAATTTTGTGTCATTTCTGTCCACAGCTAAAATAAGAACCAGTATTCCATGGGCAATTTAGAAGACTCATGCTCTCTTCGACCACATCTCGAACATCTAGCTATCTCATTCTCATGATTCTTATCATTTGCGGGCTTCTTTGCTGGACCCTTATTGTTCCGATTTCGTCCTTGAGTTCCACCAAACCTATTTCTCTTCTTCTGATTTCGTTCTCTCTCCGCATGTGCTTCATTAACTTTCCTCTCAATTATTAGAGCTTTATTCACAACTGAGGCATAAGTAGTTAACTCATGGGGTACAACTTATTTTTTAATTTCTGTCTTCAGTCTCATTTCAAATTTATGTACTCTGTATTGCTCAATCTCAACTAATCTTGGAACAAACTTGGTTAACTCCGTGAATTTAGCTTCATATTCTGCAACGGATCTGTTCCCCTGTTTTAGATGAATGAACTCCTGCTCTTTCTGTAGTCTGACACTTCGAGGGAAGTACTTGTCAAAGAATTCATCTCGGAATCTCTCCCAAGTGAGTGGTATCCTATCGTGTTCATATTTTTGCTCAAGTATACGCCACCAGTTGTATGCCTCGCCTTGTAACAGATATGCTGTGTAGCGGATCTTCTCTTCATCGTGGCATTCTTGTACGGTGAATACCTTCTCCATTTCCATAATCCAGTTATCTGCTTCTGATGGCTCGATGGTCCCTTTGAAGGCTGGAGGGGTTAGCTTCTTAAACTCGACGATATTGTTTCTCTGCATCGGATGTTCTCCATGTCCAGGTGTCGGTGGAAAATGCTGACGTGGCTGTGCATGTTGTTGTTGAAGTAACTGTTGTTGTGTTTGAACTACTCCGATCAGAGTTTGCATGAGTTGAGTCATGTTCAGCTCCTCCTGTACTGTCGGAGTATTTTCAGTAGGATCAAGGATTCCCTCTTGCTGAGATGTGCCGCTATTCAATTAGGGAGTGTTATCACCAAGTGGATTTGATGTCCCTCCTACCACTCCTTTAGTATTCTTCGTTCGTCGTGGAGGCATTTTGACCTATGATAAAATTTGAAATAATAATTTATCCTTAATAAGATTATAAGCTTACTTCAGACAGGTCAAATCATAATCATCATAACTAACCTCTCAAATTTCTTAATATCTACCCATCACTCACTCATTTTATTCTACATGTCTTTATCTATCTACTTATGCTCTGATACCATATTAATTGTCACGCCCCCGACCCGAGATTGTGAATCGAGGGTCATGGCAACCGCCGCATACTCATAGAAAACTTTTTCCATAAGCATACAAGATATCTCATCATGATATCTTACACATAAAGTTAAATAATTTTTCAATTTTTAATAATCAAACCTTGGATCAAATAACAAATCAAAACTCAGTGTCCAAAAGAAAAATAATTGTCTGACAAAGTCAACACTAAAAATAAAAGTCTTGAATCAATTCTAAGAAAATCCTAAATTAAAAGAGCTAACTCCATCTCTAATCGCTCTCCCAACTGAAATCCCGCATCATGTTAATTTTCTGAATCTGTAAAGAAAAACATAAAACTCATCATGAGCTAAATAGCCCAGTAAGCAGTGTATACCTTTAACTGAATAAATCAGGCAATAATACTGTACATGTCGGTTTACTGATAATAACAAAAATCAATATGTAATTTTATGAAATCATAATCATACAATCAATCATATATAAAATTCAATTCATCATAATTTCAAATTATGCTTATCATCTTAAATTCATCAATTTCTTAAGTTCTTCTTGCCAACCATGACTATGACGACATTTTTTCTGTGGTAGGGTCATAATACCACGTATCTGCTTACAGTAGGCTGTGAATCATCTGGCAGCCAAGTCTTTTGGAATCGCTGGTCTCGCTGGCGGTTTGTCGCTGGTCTTTCTGGCGATATGTCGCTGGTCTCGCTGGCGACATGAACCCTCAGGACAATCAATTGCCAACGTATATGCCCCCATTGGCGGGGTCCTTTACATAATCAGGTTGTCAATTTTATGTCATCTTCCAATTCATATATTATTTTAAAAAATAATATAAATAAATGATATTCGAGTCAAATCAATCATATCATTCTCTATGATCATACATCATCATAATAATTTTTCAACAAATAACTTCAATCATAAATAATTTCAACAAATAACTTCAATCATAAATAATTTCAATAATTATTTTCAATAAATATTTTCAATCACAAGCATGCCATGAATTTATTTAATTTAGAATTTATAATTTATCAGATAAATTCAATAAAAGTAAACACTACTTACCTCAAAAGAAAATCCAAACTAAAAATTCTAGAAATCTTGAAAATCCTTCTCCGAACCTGATACGTCAAATATCATATTTTTTGATCAAAATTTCATCGAATAAAAAAAATTAAAATTTGTTAAAATCCAATGTCTCCATATGGATCAACTTGACGACAGCATCCAGGATTTTTGGATTGATCCATGGATACTCTTCTTATATTTTTTTAATTATTATTATTATATTATTTTTTTAATTCTATAAATCTTAAAAATTAAAGAGAGAGAGAGCAGAGAGAGAAAGTTTCTCTCTCCCTTTTCTTTTTCTCTCTTCTTTTTTTTTTTCTTTTTTTTTTCTTTTCTTTTCTCTTTTTCTTCTTTTTCTTTTCTTTTCTTTTCTCTTTTTCTTCTTTTTCTTTTCTTTTCTTTTCTCTTTTTCTTCTTTTTTTTTTCTTTTTCTCTCGGGCTCCTTCCTGGCCGAAATAGGGGACCGGAAGGTCCCCTCCCTTGACCGGCCATTCAGGCCACGGCCGACTCGGCAAATCCGGTGGCAGAGGGGGGCCAACCTCTCTCGAGTTTGGAGAGGCAAGGCCGGTGGTCGGTTGTGATCGCCGGCGCTGGAAAACCAAAAGAGAAGAAGAGACCAAACAGGGGTCTCTTCTTCGACCAAAAATCGACGACACCCGTCGCCGGCAGTCATGCACAGAGGCACGGGAAGAAGGAGAAAGAAGAGAGGAAGAGGAAGAAAACTTACTTCGGCCTCTGGTGACCCCGCCGGTGAGCAATCACGGGGAGAATGAAACAAGTATCCACGGCTCCAATCGAAAAAATCAGGGAGGAAGAGAGGGAAATTGGACCAGTGATCAGCTTCTAAAAAAGGGAAGGGCCATTTTATAGAGAGCCCTAGGACTCTTTGATGGTCCTAAGACTCCCGATCATGGTTTAATCGGAGATGAAGACTCCTACCGGGAGTCTTCTTCCCGATTCCCCTGCTTCTATTTTTTTTTTTGGCTTGGGTCTTTTAATTTGGGCTTGGGCTTGGGCTATAACAGGAATATTATGATTTTTGCTTGGGTTTGAGGGACAAAAACATGTGCATAGTCCATAAGAAAAAAAAAATAGAATTAATCTATTGAATAACTAAATAAGGAACTTATATTAAAAATGGTATAAATAAATCATACATAAAAAAATATTTAATAATTAGTTGAATCCAAAAATAATATAAAATTCATAAAGGGAAGGAAAAAAGAGGAAATAAATTAAATACCATATCATGTCAAACATAAAAACAAAAACATGCATGATAGTGAAAAGGAAGAAAGTTGGACTTTTAAAAATTA
Organism: Elaeis guineensis; assembly: GCF_000442705.2. Classification (NCBI taxonomy): domain Eukaryota; kingdom Viridiplantae; phylum Streptophyta; class Magnoliopsida; order Arecales; family Arecaceae; genus Elaeis; species Elaeis guineensis. The sequence goes on from NC_026007.2 coordinate 31,124,808, forward strand.
AATCCTTGAGCATCCTACAAAAAAAAATCAGTAATCAAAGGAGTTAGCAATTGCAATGTAAAACCAAGTCTAAGTAGACATAACTAATACATTATCAGTCAAAGATAAAAAATAAATTAGGAAAAATCTTATATTGAGTCATCCAAATTAACCTTACACAAAATCCCCTCTAAAAATCTGAATCTACGGACAAAAGAAATATACACAGAAACCTTTGCCCTTTTCTTAAAAATAAAAGAAAAAATAGAAAAACACAAGAACATTGTGATGAAAAATTGGTCAACCTATTTTTGTAACAAAAGCTTCTCTAACATTGATTTCGAGTCAATTTTGTCAACAAAAGAACAAGCAAATACATCAAATAGAAAACGGTGGAAACAAAAAAAACCACTTAGAAATCTAAATAAATAGTCACAGCAATCCAAACATTAAAATTCTACAATCAAAAGATGGTCAAGATCTTTGGTTTCTAGTAAAAAAAATCTCTCTGCACCAATTTCGTGTTGTTCAGGTCAATCCAAAAAGCAACGGACACAAACCTATCAAACAAAAACAAAAAGGATGGATATATAAAAATTTTCTCAAATAGTGTTGCGTGTGTGGAAGTATCCACGAGTCATAGGACAACTATTTTGGTACATAAGGAGCTGAGAAAGGTTCCCAATAGAACAGAAACACATTAAATAAGTAGAAAATTTTACCTAAACTAAAACAAAATTGAAACATCAAAATAAACTAAATGCTACTCTCTAACAAAGTGAATTCCATAAGCATCTACAAATAGTAGTGATCTTACTTCATGAGATTTAAGTCTATTTGCTTCTTTATCCTCATTAACTCCTAAACTATCTAGCTTATTTGCTAGCTCGTTGGCTTCAAAAATTGTGGCTTGCATAGAAGTGATTGACGGAAGCAGCAACATTGATGTATTTGATAGTAAATGGTGCTTTGTAACCATCGAAAAGCCATTGAAAGATTCCCTTATCCAATTGAGCAATATATTTTATATTGAAAGAATTACATAAATAGTGTTTAAATCCTTCACGTATTAGGAACCGGGCCCGGTAGCTATGTATAGGATTTTTCTTGGGATGACTAATTGACTCCAATGGGAATGAGTAGCGCCTTATCCTAAACAAGCGAGCACCATAGAACTTACTGTCATGCCCCCGACCCAAGATTTGAATCGAGGGTCATGGCAACCACCGTATACTCATAGAAAACTTTTTCCATAAGCATGCAAGGCATCTCATCATGATATCTTACATATAAAGTTAAATAATTTTTCAATTTTTAACAATCAAACTTTTAGTTCAAATAACAAATCAAAAACTCAGTGTCCAAAAGAAAAATAATTGTCTGACAAAGTCAACACTTAAAATAAAAGTCTTGAATCAATTCTGAGAAAATCCTAAATCAAATGAGCTAACTCCATCTCTAATCGCTCTCCCAATCGAAATCCCGCATCATGCTAATTTTTTGGATCCATAAGAAAAACATAAAACTCATCATGAGCTAAATAGCCCAGTAAGCAGTGTATACTTTTAACTGAATAAATCAGGCAAATAATACTATACATATCGATTTACTGATAATAACAAAATCAATATGAAATCATAAATCATACTATCAATCATATATAAAATTCAATTCATCATAATTTCAAATTATGCTTATCATCTTAAATTCATCAATTTCTTAAGTTCTTCTTACCAACCATGACTATGACCATATTTTTCCTATGGCAGGGTCATAATACCGCGTATTTGCTTGCGGTGGGCTGCAAATCATCTGGCAGCCAAGTCCTTTGGAACCGCTGGTCTCGCTGGCGGTTTATCGCTGGTCTCTCTGGCGACATGTCGTTGGTCTCGCTGGCGACATAAACCCTCAGGACAATCAATTGCCAATGTATATGCCCCCATTGGCGGGGTCCTTTACATAGTCAGGTTGTCAATTTCATATCATCTTCCAATTCATATATTGTTTTCAAAAATAATATAAATAATTGATATTCGAGTCAAATCAATCATATCATTCTTTATGATCATACATCATCATAATAATTTTTCAACAAATAACTTCAATCATAAATAATTTCAACAAATAACTTCAATCATAAACAATTTTAACAATTATTTTCAATAAATATTTTCAATCACAAGCATGCCATGAATTTATTTAATTTAGAATTTATAATTTATCAGATAAAATCAATAAAAGTAAATACTATTTACCTCAAAAAAAATCCAAAATAGGAATTCTAGAAATCTTGAAAATTCTTCTCCAGATCTGGTACGTCAAATATCATATTTTTGATCAAAATTTCATCGAATTAAAAAAAATTAAAATTTATTAAAATCCAATGTCCCCACATGGATTAACTAGACAACAGCGTCCAGGATTTTCGGATTGATCCCTAGAAACTCTTCTTATATTTCTTTTAATTATTATTATTATATTATAATATATTTTTTTAATTCCATAAATCCTAAAAATCTAAGAGAGAGAGAGAGCAGAAAGTTTCTCTCTCCCTTTTCTTTTTTTATCTCTTTTTTTTTCTTTTTTTTCTTTTTCTTCTTTTTCTTTTCTCTTTTTTCTTCTTTTTCTTTTCTCTTTTCTCTTTTTTCTTCTTTTTCTTCTTTTTCTTTTCTCTTTTTCTTCTTTTTCTTCTTTTTCTCGGGCTCCTCGAAACAGGGGACCGGCGGGTCCCCTCCCTTGACCGGCCGTCCAGGCCACGGCCAACACGGCGAACCCGGCAGCAGGGGGGCAACCTCTCGAGTTCGGAGAGGCAAGGCCGGTGGTCGGTTGTGATCGCCGGCATCGAAAAACCAAAGGGAAGAAGAGACCAAAATAGGGGTCTCTTCTCCGACCAAAAATCGATGACACCTGTCGCCGGCAGTCGCGCACAGAGGCACGGGAAGAAGGGGAAAGAAGAGAGGAAGAGAAGAAAAATTTACTTCGGCCTCCGGTGACCCCACCGACGAGCAATCACGACGAGAATAAAATAAATATCCGCGGCTCCAATTCAGAAAAATCAGGGAGTAAGAGAGGGGAAGAGGACCAATGATCGGCTTCTAAGGAAGGGGAGGGTCTTTTTATAGAGAGCCCTAGGACTTCTGGTGGTCCTAGGACTCCCGATCGCCAGGGTTTAATCGGAGAAGAAGACTCCTACCGAGAGTCTTCTTCCTGATTTCCCTGTTTCTTTCTTCTTTTTTTTTGGGGCTTGGGTTTTGCTGGTTGGGCTTGGGCTTGGGCTATGACATTCTTCACCCCTAAAGGAAATTTCGTCCTCAAAATTTTTCATACCTGTGGTCTCGAAGAGCTGGGGATATTTTTGCTTCATTTCTTCCTCTAGTTCCTAAGTAACTTCTCTTTTCGAATGTCGACTCCACTGTACCTTGATATAAGGAATGTTGCGACGTCTCAGCACTTGTTCTTTACAGTCCACAATCCGTATCGGATATTCTTCATATGATAGATCTTTTTTGGCTTGCAATGGTTCAAGTTCCATGATGTGACTTGGGTCTGATAAATATTTCTTTAACATAGAAATATGAAAAATATTATGTACTCCTGCAAGTGAAGGTGGTAAGGCAAGTCTATAAGCCACCTCACCAATTCTTTTCAAAATCTCAAATGGACCCACATATCTAGGATTTAATTTGCCACGAATGCCAAATCTTGAAATTCCTTTTGAAGGAGATACTTTGATAAATACATGGTCACCAATTTGAAATTCTAATTTCTGTCTCCTGTTATCTGCATAACTTTTCTGTCTGCTTTGTGCTGTCCGAAGTCGTTCTTTAATTAATTGAATCTTCTCGACTGCTTGTTGAACAAGTTCGGGACCCAATATTCTCCACTCACCAACATCATCCCAATGAATCGGTGATCGACATCTTCTACCATATAATGTTTCATAAGGTGCCATACCAATACTAGCCTGATAATTGTTATTGTAAGTGAATTCAATCAAAGGTATCTTCATCCCATGAACTTTTCATATCCAAAATACAAGTTCTCAACATATCTTCTAAGATCTGAATAGTTCTTTCTAACTGACCATCAGTCTGTGGATGAAAAGCTGTACTGAAGTTCAATTTTATTCCTAATGCCTTGTATAAGCTCTTCCAAAACTGTGATACAAATCTGGTATCTCAATCCGATACGATGGTCACTAGAATTCCATGTAGCCTTACAATTTCTTTCATATATAATTTTGCTAGTCTTTCCAAAGTAAATCCAACTCTAATTGGTAGAAAGTGTGCAGACTTTGTCAATTGGTCCACAATCACCCAGGCTGCATCATTTTTATTTGGAGTCTTCGGTAGTCCAGTTACAAAATCCATAGTAATATGTTTCCACTTCCATACTGGAATATCAAGAGGTTGAAGTAGTCCCGCAGGTCTCTGATGTTCAGCTTTAACTTGTTGACACACCAAACATTGAGCCACGAATTGAGCGATCTCTCTCTTCATATTATTCTATCAGTATATTTTCTTTAAGTCTCTATACATCTTAGTACCTCCCGGATGAACTGTATAACCGATCTGATGTGCTTCCTGAAGTATTTCATGCTTGAGTACTGAATCATTGGGTACGCAAATTCTATTTTCGAACCTCAACGAACCATCATCATGTATCTTGAATTCAGATTGAACACCAGTATCCACTAAATTCCTTATTTTCATTAGTTGTGGATCATCATTCTGAGCAACTATAATTCTTTCAATGAGTGTTGGCTGAACCCTCACGTTGGCTAATCGTACTGTTGAGTCATATATTTAGATGTCTAATTCCAGTTTTCTTATATCCTCCAATAATTGGCTTTGATGTGTGATTAAAACCACCAAATTTCCCATGGATTTTTTACTAAGGGCATCAGCAACGACATTAGCTTTTTTGGGATGATAATGGATTGTTAAATCATAATCTTTCAACAGTTCTAACTACCTTCTCTGTCTCATGTTTAATTCCTTCTGCGAAAAAATATACTTCAAACTCTTATGATCAGTAAACATTTCACATTGCGTACCGTATAAGTGATGTCTCCAAATTTTTAGGGCAAAGATTACTGCAGCTAATTCCAAGTCATGTGTCGGATAATTCTGTTCATATGGTTTCAATTATCTTGAGGCGTAGGCTACTACCTTACCATGTTGCATCAATACACAGCCTAGTCCCTTTTTAGATGCATCACTATATATTGTGAATCCTTCATCTCCTGTTGGTATAGTAAGGATAAGGGCTGAAACTAATCGTTGTTTTAATCTTGAAAACTCTGTTCACAATCTTCGGTCCTCTCAAATTTAACCCCTTTTTGAGTCAGACGAGTCAAAGGTGCAGCTATATGGAAGAATCCTTCTACAAATCGTCTGTAATATCTTGCCATTCTCAGAAAGTTTCGAATCTCGAAAATATTTGTAGGTTTGTTCCACTGCATCACAGCTTTCACTTTTGTAGGATCCACAGTAATTCCATCTTTAGACACGATGTATCTTAAAAAGACTATTTTGTCCAACCAAAATTCACACTTCTTAAATTTGGCATAAAGCTTTTCTTTCCTCAATATTTATAGTACACACCGTAAATGTTCTTCATGCTCCAATTTGCTCTTTGAATATATCAAGATATCATCAATAAATACGATAACAAACTTATCAAGATATAATCTAAATATTCTATTCATTAAATCCATACAGGCCGCTGAAGCATTGGTTAACCCAAATGGCATCACTAAAAATTTATAATATCCATAACGAGTTGTAAATACAGTCTTTGGTATGTCCTCTATTTTGATTTTTAACTGATGATATCCTGAACGAAGATCAATTTTAGAAAAGACTTGTGCACCTTGCAGCTGATCAAACAAATCATCGATTCGAGGTAGAGGATACTTATTTCTGATAGTGTTCTTATTCAACTCTCTATAATCGATACAAAGTCTCATACTACCATCTTTCTTCTTTACAAATAAGACTGGAGCTCCCCAAGGAGATATACTAGGCTTTATAAAACCTTTATCCAACAAATCTTGTAATTGATCTTTTAACTCCTTTAACTCCATAGGGGCCATTCTGTAAGGAGCTTTAGAAATCGGACTGGTATTGGGCGCCAACTCAATGGTAAATTCAATTTCTCTGTCTGGTGGTAGTCCGGTTAAATCATCAATGAATACATCCAAAAATTCATTTACGATAGGAATATCCTGTAACTTTAATTCATCATGTTCTTTATTCTTTATTGATACTAGGTAACCTCTGCATCCCTTTCTTAGCATCTGTCTGGCTTGCACAAATGAAATAATACGTGGAGGGGTGGTTCTTGTACTTCCATCAAAACTGAATGTTAATTCTTCTGGTATTTGAAAGTTCACTCTCTTTCCATGACAATTCACAGAGGCATGATAAGTAGCAAGCCAATCCATCCCTAGAATGACATCGAAATCGTGCATATCCAGGACCACCAAATCTGTCGGTAATTCTCTTTCTCCTATTCTGATACTACATGACTTGCACATACTTTCGGTACTCAAAATACCACCTACTGGTGTCTCAACATATAATTTGGTTTTCATAGGTTCATATACTATATCATGTTGTCTAATAAAAGTAGTGGATATAAAGGAGTGTGTAGCACCAGAATCAAACAAAACTGAAGCGTGAATACCAGATACAGGAATGATACCTATCACCACCGCATTAGAGGCCTGAGCATCCTGTTGTGTGAGTGCATAAATCCTTCCTTGAGTTTTCGACCTTTGACCTCCATCCTTAGTTTGTGTGGGTCTATTCTCATTCCTCTGGGGGCAATCTGCAATTTTGCGTCCTTTCTGTCCAAAACAAGAACCAGTATTCCATTGGCAATTAGAAGACTCATTCTCTCTTCGACCACATCTCGAACATCTAGCTGCCTCATTCTCACGATTCTTATCATTTGCTGGCTTCTTTGCTGGACCCTTATTGTTTTGATTTCGTCCTTGAGTTTCACCGAACCTATTTCTCATCTTCTGATTCCTTTCTCTCTCCACATGTGCTTCATTAATTTTTCTCTCAATTATTAGAGCTTTATTCACAACTGAGGCATAAGTAGTTAACTCATAGGGTACAACTTATTTTCTAATTTCTGTCTTCAGTCTCATTTCAAATTTATATACTCTGTCTTGCTCAATCTCAACTAATCTTGGAACAAACTTGGCTAACTCCGTGAATTTAGCTTCATATTCTGTAACGGATCTGTTCCCCTGTTTCAGATGAATGAACTCCTGCTCTTTTTGTATTCTGACACTTCGGAGAAAGTACTTGTCAAAGAATTCATCTCGAAATCTCTCCCAAGTGAGTGGTATCCTATCGTGTTCATATTTTTGTTCAAGTATACGCCACCAGTTGTATGCCTCGCCTTGTAACAGATATGCTGTGTAGCGGATCTTCTCTTTATCGTGGCATTCTTGCACGGCGAATGCCTTCTCCATTTTCATAATCCAGTTATTTGCTTCCAATGGCTCGATGGTCCCTTTGAAAGCTGGAGGGGCTAGCTTCTTAAACTCGACGATATTGTTTCTTTGCATCGGATGTTCTCCATATCCAGGTGTCAGTGGAAAATGCTGAAGTGGCTGTGCATGTTGTTGTTGAAGTAACTGTTGTTGTGTTTGAACTACTCCGATCAGAGTTTGCATTAGTTGAGTCATGTTCGGCTCCTCTTGTACTGTCAGAGTATTTTTGATAGGATCAAAGATTCCCTCCTGCTGAGATGTGCCGCTATTCAATTGGGGAGTGTTATCGCCAAGTGGATTTAATATCCCTCCTACCGCTCCTTGAGTATTTTTCATTCGTCGTGGAGGCATTTTGACCTATGACAAATTCGAGATAATAACTTATCCTTAATAAGGTTATAAACTTACTTGAGACAGGTCAGATCATAATTATCATAACTAACCTCTCAAATTTCCTAATATCTACCCATCACTCGCGCATTCTATTCTACATGTCTTAATCTATCTACTTATGCTCTGATACCATATTAATTGTCACGCCCCCGACCCAAGATTTGAATCGAGGGTCATGGCAACCGCTGCATACTCATAGAAAACTTTTCCCAGAAGCATGCAAGGCATCTCATCATGATATCTTACACATAAAGTTAAATAATTTTTCAATTTTTAACAATCAAACTTTTAGTTCAAATAACAAATCAAAAACTCAGTGTCCAAAAGAAAAATAATTGTCTGACAAAGTCAACGCTTAAAATAAAAGACTTGAATCAATTCTGAGAAAATCTTAAATCAAATGAGCTAACTCCATCTCTAATCGCTCTCCCAACCGAAATCCCACATCATGCTAATTTTTTGGATCTGTAAGAAAAACATAAAACTCATCATGAGCTAAACAGTCCAGTAAGCAGTGTATACCTTTAACTAAATAAATCAGGCAAATAATACTATACATATCGATTTACTGATAATAACAAAATCAATATGAAATCATAAATCATACTATCAATCATATATAAAATTAAATTCATCATAATTTCAAATTATGCTTATCATCTTAAATTCATCAATTTCTTAAGTTCTTCTTACCAACCATGGCTATGATCACATTTTCCCTGTGGCAGGGTCATAATACCATGTATCTGCTTGCGGTGAGCTGCAAATCATCTGGCAGCCAAGTCCTTTGGAACCGCTGGTCTCACTGGCGGTTTGTCGCTGGTCTCTCTGGCGACATGTCGTTGGTCTCGCTGGTGACATAAACCCTCAGGACAATCAATTGCCAACGTATATGCCCCCATTGGCGGGGTCCTTTACATAGTCAGGTTGTCAATTTCATATCATCTTCCAATTTATATATTATTTTCAAAAATAATATAAATAATTGATATTCGAATCAAATCAATCATATCATTCTTTATAATCATACATCATCATAATAATTTTTCAACAAATAACTTCAATCATAAATAATTTTAACAAATAACTTCAATCATAAACAATTTCAACAATTATTTTCAATAAATATTTTCAATCACAAGCATCCATAAATTTATTTAATTCAGAATTTATAATTTACCAGATAAATTCAATAAAAGTAAACACTACTTACCTCAAAAAAAAATCCAAACTAGGAATTCTAGAAATTTTGAAAATCCTTCTCAGGACCTGGTACGTCAAATATCATATTTTTGATCAAAATTTCATCGAATTAAAAAAAATTAAAATTTATTAAAATCCAATGTCCCCACATGGATTAACTAGACAACAGCGTCCAGAATTTTCGGATTGATCCCTAGAAACTCTTCTTATATTTCTTTTAATTATTATTATTATATTATAATAATTTTTTTTTAATTTCATAAATCTTAAAAATCTAAGAGAGAGAGAGAGAGAGCAGAAAGTTTCTCTCTCCCTTTTCTTTTTCTCTCTTTTTTTTTTCTTTTTCTTCTTTTCTTTTCTCTTTTTCTTCTTTTTCTTTTCTCTTTTTTCTTCTTTTTCTTCTCTCTTTTTTCTTCTTTTTCTTCTTTTTCTTTTCTCTTTTTCTTCTTTTTCTTCTTTTTCTCGGGCTCCTTCCTAGCCAAAACAGGGGACCGGCGGGTCCCCTCCCTTGACCGACCATCCAGGCTACGGCCGACACGGCGAACCCGGCGGCAAAGGGGGGGCAACCTCTCAAGTTCGGAGAGGCAAGGCTGGCGGTCGGTTGTGATCGTCGGCGTCGGAAAACCAAAGGGAAGAAGAGACCAAAATAGGGGTCTCTTCTCCGACCAAAAATCGGTGACACCCGTCACCGGCAGTCGCGCACAAAGGCACGGAAAGAAGGGGAAAGAAGAGAGGAAGAGAAGGAAAACTTACTTCGGCCTCCGGCGAGCAATCATGGCGAGAATGAAACAAATATCCATGGCTCCAATTCGGAAAAATCAGGAAGGAAGAGAGGGGAAGAGGACCGATGATCGGCTTCTAAGGAAGGAGAGGGTCTTTTTATAGAGAGCCCTAGGACTTCTGGTGGTCCTAGGACTCCCGATCGCCGGGGTTTAATCGGAGAAGAAGACTCTTACCGGGAGTCTTCTTCTCGGTTTTCCTGTTTCTTTCTTTTTTTTTTTTTTTTTTTTTGGGCTTGGGTTTTGCTAGTTGGGCTTGGGCTTGGGCTTGGGCTATGACACTTAGAGTTGTTGTCTATCTTTGTCCAATAACCAAACCATCAGTTTTAACTCTTAGTAAATTAGTTGCTTGATGAGTTGGGCGAATGTTTGTAGGCCAAAGGTCTATGGAGGATAAGGGGTGATTAACTTAAGAAAATTTGACAATTATCTTTTGATGAAATGCTGGTGGAGATATTACTCTGAGCAAGATAGGCCATGAAGACGACTTATCCAAAGCTTATACTATACACAAAGGTTACAAAACCAAATGACATTGGCTGATTAGAGATGTTTTTCTTGGGCTTCAAAGGGCATGGCAAAGGTTAGAAATATGTTCATGCAAGGCTCTCAGTTTATTATTGGGAATGGTCAGCAAATAGGGTTTTGGGTTGATCGATGGATTGGATTTACGCCTCTTAAGATTTTTTTTCCAAGTGTCTTTCTTCTATCTCTACATTCTTTCATTACAATGCAGAAATTTTTGATGACATATGATTAAAGAAGTCTCTTCCGATCACCTATGAGTTCAATTGCTGAATTTGAGTTGCAACAAATATTCTTTCTGATTGATGGGAGATCCCTTTCTGCAAACCGTGATTACTTACAATGGATCCGGAGTATAGATTACAAATTCAAGGTTAATACATGTTATAAATTCATCTCGCATGGAGGTATTATCTCAAATTTTGCCAAAATCATCTGGAAGCTTCCCTTGCCAGAAAAGGTGAAAATATTTAATTGGCTAGCCTATCATAACAAAATTTTAACAGCTGACAACCTGAGGAGAAGAGCATTTACAGGATCTTTAATCTGTCCTTTATGTGGAGATAAGCAGGAAACAACTAATCACCTACTACTTCAATGTGAATTCTCTCAATGAATTTGGAATTGGAGCTCACAGATGCTGTCACTAGCCGATCTTCCAAACTCTATTGAAGAAATATGGACATCTTGGAGAAAAACACTTCCAAAGAAACTAGAGACATTCGCTTGGGATTGTTGGGTCGCCGGGATGTTCTGGATTTTATGGAAGGAACGGAACAACCAGATCTTCCGTCTTGAGGCTCGTTCCCATCAATTCTTAACGATGGAGCTAGGCTGTTACAAAGTTGGACGGTTGTATATATTGATAAACACAAAGGTAAGCTCCTCTCTTTTCTTGGGAGAATAGGAGAGAATCTATTGTGCCCTGGTTTTTAGCTAACTTAAGGACTATTATTTTGCTTCTTAATTTTTGTTTCTCACCAACAGGTGAATTTTTGTATCTTCTGGCGCAGCACATGCGGGTTTGTCTTCTTCTCGAAGCAACCGTGTTGCTGTATTAGCCATTATATTTAATTCCATTTGGGTGGATATATCCTCTCTTTTCATCTAAAAAAAAAAAACTCTTAGTAAATTAGTTAAGTCCATTAATCTATAGTGAAGTATAGTCTCATGGGATAAAATAGTCAAGTAGTGGGTGAGTAGAGTCTTTGGCTTGTGTGGGCGCCGAGAACACAACAAGAAGTAGCTTTGTCAGCATAGCTCTAGGTGCATGCAATTAGCTCAGCATAGGTACTTGAATCTCTTATTGATGTGGTGGAAAATGAGCTTGATATGATATAGTATAAATAGATTGGTTTAGCTTGTAGTCGACATGGCAACTTAGACATACTCTAAATGCTCTAAGACAATCAGATCGGGATATCCTTGCCGATATAAGAGTAGAGATGAGTAGGCTAGAAACAACCAATCTCTGAGGTCATGTGTCACCTGATATAAAGTCCTGAATCTCAACCGACAGATACTCAACATGGTATTGCCCCAAGCCAATTCCTGAATCCCCTCATCTTAGCTGATGGTTTTTTCATCCTATGTAGAAGGGTATTCCCTCCATTGACCTGAAGATAAATATTACCATAATAGCCTCACATGATTACACCAAATCTTTCGGTAGTTAAATTCAATCTTAGATGGTTGTAGCACAATATTAAGTTATTAAGATATGATTTGTAGAAGATTCGGATCTTGTAGCCATAGATAGGTCACGTGCTCCAGCAATAAAGATGACGACGCTAGCAAATACCATAATACTACCATTAAGATCTTACTCTAATTCTCTTAATATCATTAACGTTATACCCTCAACTTGAGATTATGAGCCAAGGGTCACAATAACTACTGCATATTTACAAAGAACTCTCTCCAAAAACATGTAAGATATCTGCTCACAATATCATAAAGCAAATGATGGAATAAATTTAATAAATTAGGTCTAAAATTAACTAACTAAAATCAACTTTAGTCTCTCACAAAATCAAGCATTATTCCAAAAATCTTACATTAAACTTCACTAAAATTTTTAATTTAAATAAAGATATTGAATTCTGCTTCTAATTGCTCTTCCATGATGAATTTCTAAGTTAAGTTAGTTGTATGAATCTGTAAAAATAGTAGAATGTAGAATAATAAGCTAGACCACCCATAAGCAATGAACATTTTGGTTAGATACATTTAATAATAATAATATATTAAAAATAAATATATAAGGTACATCAATTTAAAATATATAATACTAATCAAAATAAGATCCTATGTGAATTCAGTCTTATTAAATTCATTTACATTCATAAATTTTTTTTTTAAATATCATATTTATCTCGATAGCCATTAACTCAATCAAAGTGCCATTGCATAACCTCTAATGCTAGGGTATCAAAGTATCAATGCATAATCTCCATTGATAGGATATCGAAATACCAGCAAATAACCTCCATTGATAAGGTATCAAATTACTAGCGTACAATCTCTATTGATAGGATATCGAAATACTAACGAATAATGCCTACTGGCAAGATATCAAAAATAAAGTCTAGCTGTGAGTTAAAGTCTATCTCAAATCAAAACATCTTTCCCAAAATATATATTTATATTCTAAATTGAAAGATTCATAAACCATACGACATCTAAATCAATAGGACAATCCATATCAAATTCAATATATAATATTTCGGAAAAGGATAATTTGGTAATTAAAACTATCATGTATCAAATTCATAAATTATAAATATTCAATGTAGAAAATACTATATGGTTCACTGATAAATCTAGAAAAGAAAATATATTTATCTCACACATACTCAAACAAATCGACATAATTTCAAAAATTTTATTTCAAAATTTTTAATTAATAGATCATATCATAGTATTCTATTACTGAACATCTTCTTATCGAGATGACTACACTCCTATATAAGATCAAGTCTAATAATTATAAGGATAAAGATAATTAAGAAAGACAGGATTGATAGATAGTCCCATCCAATGGTCCAAATCAATTTGGTCGTTACAGTTTTGTTCGATCAAGTTCAAACTAGGATGCAACTAGATCCATAGAGATTAAAAAAAATAATGAAAAAATAGGGAAAAGACATGGTTTGGTTTTTCTCAAAAAATTTGGATGATAGCCGATAACCAACCTCCATGGGCTGAGGATGAAAACCATGCAATCTTGAAGATTGGAGGATCTTACTTGGGTTCTGATGATAATTTGGCCATAGGGGTGGTGGCTTGTGTCCGGCTATAACACTGATAATTTCCTCCATCTTGGGGCATCAATCCTTGATGGGAAGATGGAAAATCATTTTCCCATTAAATAGATCCGGAGGGAGGAGCTCAATTCCTTCCCGGCTTCGGTTTCTATAAAAAATTGGGAGGAAGAAGACTCCCAAATGAAGTCTTCATTGCTCTCTTCTCTTCTTTCTCTCTTTTTTTGGTACTTTAAGATTTGTGAAGCTCTTTTGGTTGCTTTTGGTGTTTGGGCCTATATCGAGACTCTAGGCTTGTCCATTGTCTCGGCCTAAGTCTAGGTCATCACAATTAAGCTTTTTATTCCTTCTTCATCCTCCTCATCTCCCATCAACAATCCTATGTAACTTAAGCATTAGAGGCCCAACTAGAGCTAATTTCATCAATTTTATGGCCTCATTTGTTGCCTTGCAAATCCATAGAAGCAACCTGCATATTGATTCAGGGATCAACAACAACTGATTGGCACTATTTGTGGAAATGAAAAAGGAAAAGCCATAAGGCTCAGAAGGAACCACCATCAAATGTCCACCTAGCTAGGCTCTGATAGCTCCCTATTAAGGGTGCAAATGAGTTGAGTACTCAAGCTTGACTTAACTTGATTATTATCGAGCTCGAGTAACAGGATACTCGGCTCGAAATTAAGCTCGCAATACTGCTCGAGTATATATATATATATTTAACAATATTATTTTTATTTATAATATAATATATATATATATATATATATATATATATATTATTAGTAGGCTAAGGTTTGATTTGGAGCTCGAGTATGGCTCGATTGATATTCGAGTCGAGTCAAGCTAATCTCAAGTTTTATTTATTTTTCATCGAGTCGAGCTCAAGTTTGGGATATTAAGGCTTAATCAATCTCGAGCTGAGTTTTGAGTCCAAATATTTTGAGTTGAGTTAAAATCAAGTTTCTAGCTAATTGACTCCATCAGCTTGGCTCGATTACACCCTTTCTCCCTACATATCCCTTTGAGATTTCAATAATCTCTCTTGAATTCGAGAGCTATCATCTTTAAGTAGTTTAACTTGTTAATGTAGCAAGTGCAGGCTCTCACAATGGCAGTGTAGAATCTACAGCACTAGACCATCAACCCCCTAGTTAACCAGCCAAATCATTAGTGTTGGGAATAGTATTTTAAAGCCAATCGTCAGCCTGTTGATGGTTGTGCTTATTTTTGTATATGTACATGAATTATGAATTAATAAAAATTATTTTGATATTTTTCATCACAAAATGTTTCATCTTCTAATGAACTCCTATGTTGTGGTGAAGTCCTTAGGACTATTTAGACTCGACAAAGGAGGATTTGTTGTTTAGTCCTTAAATCTGTTCGCGACCAAATGATACGTTGTTACCAAGGACGATAACGTTTATCAAGCATAGGTCATTGTGTGCCATATAGGTTGGTTGTCCTCTTAACCAATGAGTGTGGAGACACTGGTATGGCATACAGGTGACATGTAAGGATACATCTACACTGAACGTGACCGACTCCGGAGCTATTTCTACTGTCAAGATTTGCTCTGATGGAATATGGGTATA
>NC_026007.2:31140160-31239997 GCF_000442705.2 Elaeis guineensis
CGTGTTTGAGAGGATGTTGAAGATCTTCCTAAAATTTGGGCTCACGACACTCGTAGCTCACCTTCTCACTTCTTGAACCCCAGGCTGAAACCTAGGGTATACTAAGAAAAACTCTGCATCCTTTTTTCTTTCTTTTCTTCTTTTTCTCTCGGAAGTTTTTGACTTCCTTCTGATGCACAAGAGTTCCTCACGCCCCACTTTCTCTTTCAAAATTTTTCTATGCACGCCCCATCTCCCTATCTTTTTTAAAACAGTTCAAAACATGTCTTATCCGCGTGAGAGGATAAAGACAAGTGGTTACACATTTGAATTCAAATCAAATTTGAATTCAAACTAAAACCAACTCATCCCTATCCACTTGGGCGTGAGAAAAGAAGGTGCAAGGCTGCTTTGTGCATGGAAAGGTTTCATGAGAAACTCTTTCTCGTGTGAGATGTGGGGCACTAAAGTGGATAATGTCATGTAGGCGCAAGAGATAAGTTATCCATTCAAATTCAAACATGCTTTGAATTTGAATGGCTAACTAATCATCTTTATCCAAAATTGGCGCACAAGAGTGGGCGTGAGAAGGGCTTTGCGTGAGAAAAAATTTATGAGAAGTTTCTTCTCGTGAATTCAAATGGGCACAGAGATTTAAGGTGGTGCAGGGATTCAAATTCAAATGGTGGTTTGATCTTAATTGAACCAACCTAATCAAAATAGGTTAAGCACAATTAGACTAAATAAATCCAACTTAATTATGCTTAATTAGGCTCAATAAAATCCTAATCAAATCAGGAATTGATTAAGTCCAACCCCTGATCAAATCAGGGACTAAACCATCTCGACGATTAGGTCAACTCAACCTAATCGGGTCAAACCCAACTGAATCCAATCAATTGGACTTGATCCAAAAATAATTACTCAATCAAATGAGTTAATTAGCAATCAAATCACTAATTAAACTTCTCATAAATATTGAGTCCTAAACCAGTGGGACTCTTGACCCCGCTACCAAAAATGCGTGGGACTCATTATCAGAGAATCCTGATTCTCGATCACAGAGTCCCAGACATGTAGGACTCATAGTCCATGAACATTAAGACTCTTCATCAGCCATTAGATCAGATAGGAACCTCTAATGTATGTGACCCCGCAGGTTCGAACCTAAGCCGGTAGCACAGGAACCAATTCCTGTACTAATCGAAGTGACCATCTAGCAATGGTACCCGATGTCCGGATAGGTCGAATAGTCGCAATCGCAACACTCAAAACCTACGTGAATATGGTTACTGCATAATTCATCCTTTTGACCCCTGTGTTTAGGACGATTCAGGGTTAAACTGTCAATCCTGATTAGATCATCCGAATCAAGCTCAACTCAAACAATCCTGTGACTCCTCACTAGGACTACCCTGGTCAAGATTTTGCTAAATTGAAATACGACCGTACATAGCTCTTGAATTGGAGTGGTCAATCCCATCTTGACACATGCACCGACAAGTCAAGTACTTGACTACACGCAACATCCTTCCGTCATTGAATTAGAAATTCAGGTAGTCTAGTGCATAAGTGTAGTGAGTTGCTTGCAAGTCACCATGGCGGTCTCAGGTCGGAGGGATATTTATACCCATATCCCATCGGATTAAATCTTGACAGCAGAGATAGCTCCGAAGTCGGTCACGTTCAGTGCAGATGTACCCTTACATCTCATCTGTATGCCATACCAGTGTCTCCACACTCCTTGGTTAAGAGGACAACCAATCTATATGGCACACAACGACGTATGCTCGATAAACATTATTGTCCTTGGTAACAACGTATCATTTGGTCGCGAACAGGTTTAAAGACTAAACGACAAATCCTCCTTTGTCAAGTCTAAATAGTCCTAAGGACTTCACCACAACATAGGAGTTCATTAGAAGATAACAATTTGTGATGAAAAATATCAAAATAATTTTTATTTATTTATGATTTATGTACTAATACAATAAAGAGCACAACTGTCAACAGGCTGACGATTGGCTTTGGGGCACTATTTCCAACAATCTCCCACTTGGCCTAAAGCCAATCGGTGCAGTATCTAATACCCATCTTCGACTTAAAGTTATGGAACTCCTTCACCGAAATGGCTTTAGTGAATGGGTCGGCCAGATTCTCCTTCCCGTCGATCTTCTGAAGGTCGATATCACCTCGATCCACAATTTTCCGGATGAGATGGTAGCGGCGTAGAATATGCTTCGTTCATTGGTGTGCCTTTTGATTCCTTCGTCTGAGCAATGGCTCCAGAGCTGTCACAATAGAGCAAAACTGGACCAACAAGGGAGGGTGCTACTTCGAGCTCGGTGATGAATTTTCTGAGCCACACCGCTTCTTTGGCAGCATCTGATGCAGTGACATACTCCGTCTCGCAAACTGAATCAGCCACTGTGTGCTGCTCGGAACTCTTTTAGCAGACAGCCCCATCATTAAAAGTAAAAATAAATCCCGACACACTCTTGCTGTCATTGTGATCAGATTGAAAATTAGAGTCTATAAACCCTATAAATTTCAAGTCCGATTCACCATAAACAAGCCACTGGTCCTTAGTATTTCTTAAATACTTCAGGATGGTTTTAACAACCTTCCAGTAATTCTCCCCTGGATCAGATTGGTATCTACTCACTATCCCTAGTGAGTATGCCACATCTGATCGTGTACATGTCATGGCGTACATGATAGATCTCACTACTGAAGCATATGGAATTCTACCCATATGCTCTCTCTCTTGAGGTGTTGTCGGACAATTCCTCTTCGAGAGAGAAATTCCATGACCTATCGGTAGATAGCCTTTCTTGGAATTCTCCATGCTGAACCTCTTCAGCATAGTATCAATGTACGTGGATTGGGATAAGCCAAGCAACCTTTTAGATCTATCCCTATAGATCCTCATCCTTAGGATGTAGGAAGCTTCTCCCAAATCCTTCATGAAGAATTGTGACGACAGCCAAATCTTTATTTCCTGTAATGCAGGGACATCATTCCCGATTAAGAGAATGTCATCCACATACAATACAAGAAATACCACAACTGGACCATTAGCCCACTTATAAATGCAGGGCTCTTCTCCGTTCTTAACGAAGCCATACGTCTTGATCGTCCTATCAAAACGTATGTTCCAACTCCGGGATGCCTGCTTAAGTCCATAAATGGACTTCTGTAGCTTGCACACCTTAGACTCATCTGTAGATGTGAATCCTTCAGGTTGTATCATATACACCTCTTCGTCCAGCTCTCCATTTAGGAAAGCTGTTTTCACATCCATCTGCCAGATTTCATAGTCCAGATGGGCAGCTATTGCAAGCATAATCCGAATGGATTTGAGCATTGCCACAGGAGAAAACGTCTCGTCATAGTCTATACCATAACGTTGACGATATCCCTTAGCAACCAGATGGGCTTTATAGGTTTCCACCTTTCCGTCTGCGCCCCTCTTCCTCTTGAAGAACCACTTACACCCTATGGATTTTACTCCTTCGGGTGGGTCAACCAATGTCCACACATCGTTGACCTTCATGGACTCCATTTTGGATTTCATGGCCTCTAGCCATTTCTCAAAGTCAGGTCTCTGCATTGCATCCATGTAGGTGATCAGATCCTCATCATTTTCATCAAGTTCGATAGGATCTCCATCCCGGACCAAGAAACCATAATATCTGTCCGGTTGATATGGTACTCTACCAGATCGCCTTAAGGGTGCAGGAACAATGGGCTCCGAATCTGATCTAATCAAATCTGGTTCAGGTTCAGCTACTTGTGTCGATTTTTTCACCTGCCGAACTTCCTCAAGTTTGACCTTAGAGGCAACAGTCCCTTCACCAAGGAACTCCTTTTCTAAAAAAATTGCCTTAAGGCTGACAAATACCTTTTGCTCATCAGCTAGGTAGAAATAATACCCTTTGGTCTCTTTTGGGTACCCTATGAAATTACACTTGTCAGACCTAGGTCCAAGCTTGTTCGTAATTAAATATTTAATATAAGCCAGACACCCTCAAACCCTAAGGTGCGAGAGTACTGGCTTACGTCCTATCCATAACTCATATGGCGTTTTGGTTACAGACTTACTCGTAACCCTATTTAGAAGGTAACAAGCTGATTCAAGCGCATATCCCTAGAGGGAGATCGGCAGACCAGCAAATCCCATTATGGATCGAACCATGTCCAACAAAGTCCGATTCCTCCTTTCAGACACACCATTATGCTGTGGTGTTCCAGGAGGTGTCCACTGAGAGAGAATCCCATTCTCCCCTAAATATGTCAAAAACTCATTGGAAAGGTATTCACCTCCTCGATCAGATCGAAGAGTTTTAATATACTTCCCAGTTTGTTTTTCTACCTCATTTCGGAATAGTTTGAACATTTCAAATGACTCCGACTTATGCTTCATTAAGTAGACATACCCATATCTTGATAGGTCGTCTGTGAAGGTTTATGAAGTAGAAATATCCACCTACATCAGAATGTACCAGACCTAAGAGTTCACTGGCTCACTCACCTTTTCCAGTAAAAGGTGACTTGGTTATCTTTCCAAGAAGACAAGACTCACAGGTTGGAAGTGATTCACAATCACCAACTTCAAGAATTTCTTCTTGAGCCAACCTGTTTATCCTGTTCTTATTGATATGACCTAGCCTACAGTGCCAAAGGTAGGCTTCTGACACATTATCTATTCTAGGGCATTTACCAGAGGTTTGAACCACATTAACAGGCTGTGACAGTAAGTAAATTCTATTATTTATTTGTCCAACAAACATTGTAACACCATTCAAAATGATATTGTAAATATTTCTTTTTATTAAAAATTGATAACCGTACATGGCCAAAAGGCCTACAGAAATAATATTTAATAAAAAGCTTGGACAATAGTGATATTCACTCAAAATTACATTACGAGAATTGATTACAAGGTTCATGATTCCTAAAGCTAGAACTGAAACTTTGCTTCCATCTCCAACGTTCAGGAACCTCTCGCCATCATCAAATCTCCTACTGACCTGCAAACCTTGCATTGAATTGCAAATATGATAAGGGCTTTCGGTATCCAATACCCAGGCAGTAGTATCACAAATGAAAAAGTTGCAAGGTGTTGTCATATAATTTCCTTGCTTCTTCTTCGGCCTATTTGGGTCTAGGGAGGCAATGTATAGAGGACAGTTTCTCTTCCAGTGCCCCTGCTTCTTGCAAAAGAAGCACTTTGTCTGGCTCTAATCGAGCTTGCGCTTCTTGGTCTGACCCTGTGCAGACGTCCCAGCATGCGGCTGCACCTTCTTATTCTTCTTCTTCTTGTTCTTCTTCCCTTTCTTAAAGGGTCGACGACTAGAAGAAGATCCTCCCACAACATTCACCGACTCCTTATGGAGTTGGTGGTCCTTCTCAAAGTTCTGCAGCAACCCCAACAAGCCGTGGTAGTTCACTGCAGGCTTTGTCATTCGAAAATGAGTAAGGAGGGGGAGGAAGGACTTGGGCAATGAATTAAGGATCGCATCCTTACCGAGCTGCTCGTGCAAGGGAAAGCCCAGTTTACTTAGGCGCTCAATCATTTCGATCATGTATAGTACATGATCAGTGACTGAAGCTCCATCCCTCATCCGAGCATTGAAAATGGCACAACTAATTTTGTGCCTTTCAACATCGTTAGATGTGCCAAAGGAGTCGCTCAACATTTGAAGCATCTCCTGTGGCTGGACGTTCTCAAACCTGTGGCTAAACTCATCATTCATTGCCGCCAGCATTATGCATCGAACGGTGGTCCGGTCGTTGAGCCACTTCTGATAAGTATCTCGGACTGTCCCTCTAGTGTTTGGGGCTGGCTCCTCGGGTGCCGGATCCGTTACAACATAAAGGATCCACTCATGCTCAAGGATGATTTTTAATTTTCGATACCAGCTATCGAAATTAGGTCCCATAAGCTTGTCATTATCTAATAATGACCGGAGCGACAGGGTAGTGGCCATAGCTACATAAAGGAAAATCAGACCTCCATTAGTACATAAATTTATTAATACTAAAGACTTGGACTTTAGTCTAAAGTTTCTCCCAATATTTTTAAGAACTGGTGGCCTCAACCTCCAATTCGAGGAATTACTTTAATTCCTTAGTGGGTACTAGAATCCACACAGACTACATACGAGCCCAACTTTGGTTGGTCAACTCATGTGCATCTATGGGTAGGTTCAAAACCAGTTGTTTTCCTAAACAACTTCTAGTAATTTATTTTGCCCCAGAACCTAATCAGTAGGCTTTGGCCTCCACTGAAAAGATCTGGTTCAGTCCAACCATTAACATGACTTGATTTGGTGAATCGGATCAATAAATGATCAGGCCCGACTTTGGCCGGCCAACCTGACCACCATCAGAAAGACACAAACCAAATTATCATATTATGAATGATAATTCCATTAGTCAATAAGCATCAGGCCTTTGGGCCTCCAATGATTATTAAACTAATGGACTCATTATCACTCACTTAATGGGAGGCTATGACTTAGTCATTTTTAGGACCTAATAATTTTTGAGGATTTTATTAAAGGATAGAAGAGAAGAAATTAACCAACCAATTTTAATCCTCCCACTGACTTCACCAAGTCAGATTAAAAAAGATTTAATTAAAGCCGGCATTAGGAGCACCTAAATCAGTCACACTGATTTACCTAATGACATGGATGAGCCCTAATCACTAAGTAATCTAATCAAAATCTAACTTACCAGGTTGGCCAGGTAAGTGAGATCAGTGGTGGGGATAAGCCATTAACTCGTCAGAGATCAGTGGTGCGAGTAGCTCCCGCTTAAGAACCACTGGTCAAACTGCCAAACTTACCTTAGACACCAACCGGTTCATTAGTTTTAATTTGATCAACTTAGTAAATAAGGTTCCACCGCGTAGCCATGAATTAAGTCCATCTTGATCTAGTTAAAGACATGGACCCATTCAACTACAACTATTGGAGTTGAGTCTAGAGTGTCCTTGACCTAATCTAATTCAACTTTTGATTAGATTTAACCAATTACTCTATTTTAGTTCATTTCTTTAAGCTAACCTTAGGTCTAACCCAATTATGGACCTAATCCATCTAACCCATTAACCCACAAGTTTATGCAATTGTCTTAGGTCTTAATTCACAATTCTAGACCAACTTGACAACACTTAATTCTTTTAATTAAGTATTTTGGGCTGATGGGTCAGGGTTTGGCTTTTTGAAAATAATTTTTAAATTTGAAAGGTTTTATTTTTCTGTTCATCAAATATGTTGACTCATTTTACAAATAGATCAGCACATTTCATAAATAGCAATCCTATTGCCAATTACATAACAGAAAATAACTCAATCAAAATAAATCATGAATATTGCTTTAGATCTAATCTAACACATTCATGATAAATTTTACAATTGAACCTTTACAATTTAGTCATTTCGCTGCTTCATCTACATGGGATATAATTACAGCGGCACCCCTACCGCCATAGGAGACCCCATCAAATGGAAAGAGAGGGCCTTTAAACCCTACTTTTCTCCTATAACCGGACGGCCAATGGCAACCAACCCAATTCGATTACTTGCTACTTGGATCAACTATATCTAAATATACCAATTTCAAAATTTAAATTTCAAATTTCAAATTTTAAATTTTGAATTTCAAATTTCAAACAAATTTCAAATTTCAAATTTTTGAATTTCAAATTTTGAATTTTAAATTTTGAATTTCAAATTTGAAATTTCAACCAAATTTTAAATTTCAAATTTTGAATTTTGAATTTCAAATTTTTGAATTTTGAATTTCAAATTTTAAAATTCAAATTTCAAAATTTGAATTTCAAATGTTTGAATTTTGAATTTTAAATTTCAAATTTTGAATTTCGAATAACTTTCAAAATTCAAATTTTAAATTTAAACTTTTAGATTACAACTTAATCTACGCATGCAAATTCATATATCATATCTTAGAACCCGCTCTGATACCATTTAAAGCGAAATTCAGTGCAGGGGTAAAATGGTAATTTAAAACTTTTTCAAAATTATGATTTTACAGTGAAAAATATTAATTAATCTAATTAATTAACATATATTTACCCTACACTAGGATCTAAATATAATATATAGTATGCATGCATTTAAATTTGAAATTCAAATTTGAACAGTAAACACTTTACTGTAATGTGTTCAAAACACAATACCTTTATGCGTGTAGTCGATCTCCGTAATTTGATCACCATCGGGAGAGTCTGATCGTCGCGATGCAGCCACACAGCATGTCTGATCTCTGTGGATCATCCACACGAGGCTCCCGGTCTGATCGGCTCCTCACGAGTGCTAGCTCGTTGTAGAGCCCTTTCGGTGGTCGATGCTGATCGAACTCCTTCGATCGATGTCTGTCGATTCTTCAAATACTCTGGATTATCAACAGACGTGCTTGAGAGGATGTTGAAGATCTCTCTAAAATTTGGTGGGCTCACGACACTCGTAGCTCACCTTCTCACTTCCCGAACCCCAGGCTGAAACTCTAGGGTATACTAAGAAAAACTCTACACCCTTTTTTCTTTCTTTTCGTTCTTTTTCTCTCGAAAGTTTTTGACTTTCTTCTCACGCACAAGAGTTCTTCACGCCCCACTTTCTCTCTCAAAATTTTTCTACACACGCTCCACCTCCCTATCTCTTTTAAAACAGTTCAAAATGTGTCTTTTCCACATGAGAGGATAAAGACAAGTGGTTACACATTTGAATTCAAATCAAATTTGAATTCAAACTAAAACCAACTCATCCCTATCCACTTGGGCATGAGAAGAGAAGGTGCGAGGCTACTTTGTGCGTGGAAAGGTTTCATGAGAAACTCTTTCTCTTGTGAGATGTGGGGTGCCAAAGTGGATAATGTCATGTAGGCACAAGAGATAAGTTATCCATTCAAATTCAAACATGCTTTGAATTTGAATGGCTAACTAATCATCTTTATCCAAATATTGGCACACAAGAGTGGGCGTGAGAAGGGCTTTGCGTGAGAGAAAATTCATGAGAAGTTTCTTCTCGTGAATTCAAATGGACGCAGAGATTTAAGATGATGTAGAGATTCAAATTCAAATGGTGGTTTGATCTTAATTGAACCAACCTAATCAAAATAGGTTAAGCACAATTAGACTAAATTAAATTCAACTTAATTAGGCTTAATTAGGCTCAATAAAATCCTAATCAAATCAGGAATTGATTAAGCCCAACCCCTGATCAAATCAGGGACTAAAGCATCTCGATGATTAGGTCAACTCTTAATCTAATCGGGTCAAACCCAACTGAATCCAATTCAATTGGACTTGATCCAAAAATAATTACTCAATCAAATTAAGCTAATTAGTGATCAAATCACTAATAAAACCTCTCATAAATATTGAATCCAAATTCGATGGGCAATCGGGTATCAAAGTTCATCAATATGAAACCTTGATCGAAGAGTCCCAAACCAGTGGGACTCTTGACCCCGGTACCCAAAATGCATGGGACTCATGATCAGAGAATCTTGATTCTCGATCACAGAGTCCCAGACATGTAGGACTCATAGTCCATGAACATATTAGGACTCTTCATCAGCCATCAGATCAGATAGGAACCTCTAATGTGTGTGACCCCACAGGTTCGAACCTAAGCCGATAGCACAGAAACCAATTCCTGTACTAATCGAAGTGACCATCTAGCAATGGTACCCCACATCCGGATAGGTCGAATAGTCACAATCGCAACACTCAGAACCTACATGAATATGGTTACTGTATAATTCATCCCTTTTGACCCCTGTGTTTAGGACGACTCAGGGTTAAACTGTCAACCCTTATTAGATCATCCGAATCATGCTCAACTCAAACAGTCCTGTGACTCCTCACTAGGACTACCCAAGCCAAGGTTTTGCTAAATTGAAACATGACTGTACACAGCTCCTGAATTGGAGTGGTCAATCCCATCTTGACACACGCACCGACAAGTCAAGTACTAAACTACACCCAGCATCCTTCCGTCACTGAATTAGAAATTCAAGTAGTCCAGTGCCTAAGTGCAGTGAGTTGCTTGCAAGTCACCATGACGGTCTCAGGTCGGAGGGACATTTATACCCATATCCCATCGGAGCAAATCTTGACACCAGAGATAGCTCCGGAGTCGGTCATGTTCAGTGCAGATATACCCTTACATCTCACTTGTATGTCATATCAGTGTCTCCACACTCCTTGGTTAAGAGGACAACCAACCTATATATGGCACACAATGACCTATGCTCGATAAACATTGTTGTCCTTGGTAACAACGTATCATTTGGTCACGAACAGGTTTAAAATTAAACGATAAATCCTCCTTTGTCGAGTCTAAATAGTCCTAAGGACTTCGCCACAACACAGGAGTTTATTAGAAGATGTGATAAAAAATATCAAAATAATTTTTATTTATTTATGATTTATGTACTAATACAACAAAGAGCACAACTGTCAACAGGCTGACGATTGGCTTTGGGACACTGTTCCCAACACACCCCTCATCTATTATAAAAATGGTGATATTGTAATTAAATTATATGTGAAAATAAGACACAACACAATAACATCAAGATAATTTGATAGTAATTGCTTATAATTTGCACACGTATATATCATTACATCATTACATAGGTAAAATAAAATATGTTATTTCAATCATGACAAGTTGAGAAGGACTAACCAAATATTGCATGCATTATAAATAAATATTTGAAGAAATAAAAATATATTAAATATCATTTTCAGATATGTAATAAATGTATCCTATCATCAACTAATAGGTAAAGATGGGTCCTATCCCATTCAGAAAATATATTAATTCTATAGATCCATTACAATAATCAAACAATATGTAATAGAGATCGAAAAAAATTTTGACAGTATTTTCTCTTAGTTCTTTCATATAGGGAGAACAAAAGAAAAATACTGTTCGAAATTTCTTTCAAACTCTCAGTATACCGTTTGATTACTATAATGACCTATAGAATCACTTGTATTTCTCAAAATATCTATAGTGGATAATCAATTGATCAATGTACATAATTTTTTCACCTATATAAAAATAAATAAATGTATGGATATATTAGAATATGTGCATTAATCAACTAACGGGTCTATCGCTCCATGTAATACAAATTTTATTAAAATTAATACATAATTAATACTATCCAGCACTTTTCATTGGTCTGAGCGTACTGGGCACGCGAGGACTAGATGCCTTGGACACCAGCTATGACCCCAGGTCTCGGCACAAAGGGGATGCCCAGGCTTTGTGTTTGCAATGCTACCTAACACCTTTTCACTGGCACAACACAAAACCTGTCGATATGGCCCAGAATCTGACGGCATGGCCCAAAACCCACTAGCACAGCCTGGAACACACTAGCATGGTCCAGAACCTGATGGCCCAAAATCCGACGACATGGCCAACAGCCACCGGCACAGCCCAGAACCTACTAACGGTGGTTGTCTTTAAATATTATTATGAAGCAATTTCAAATATTATTATAAATATTATAAATAATTATAAATATTTTTATGAAATGAAATGAAAAAAAAGAAAAATCATACCTGTGGCTGTGGGGAGGGGGGTCGCACAGAGCTACAAGGGTCGCCGGTGGCGGCACTAGAGGAAGGGGGGTAGCGGTGGGGCAGGGCACGGGGCCAAAGCGGGTTGAAGCCGATGAAGGGGGGCGGTGCTAGAGGGAGGGGGCAGTGCTAGAAGGAGGGCGTCGATGCTAGAGGGTGCCAGAGCCGAGGGAGGTAGGGTGCGGAGCCAAAAGGGGCCGGAGCTGAGGGAGGGGGTGGTGCTAAAGGGAGGGCGGCGACCAATGGGGGCCGGGGCCAAGGGAGATGGGGACAAAGGAGGCAGAGGGAGGCGGCCAAAGGGGGCTGAGGGAGGTGGGGCCAAGGGAGGCGGGGCCAAATGGGGCTGATGGTGGCTCTAGAGGGAGTGGGCGGTGGTGGGCCAGGTCAATGATGGGGCTGGCTAGGGTTTCAGGTAGAGAGGAGAGAGAGAGTTAGAGAGAGGTCGGTGTGTGAAATGAAAAAGAGAGGATGCGATTCAGAAGAAATTCATAGACCTATGGCAGCAGTTTTCAAAAACCACTGTCATAGATCTATAGTAGCGGTTATCAACCACTGCAATAGATATTTAGAGATCTATGACAGTGGTTTTAAAAATTGCTACAATATACTATCGCAGTGGTTACAAAGCAACCACTGCTATAGGGTCTAAATATAATTTTTTTTATATTTTTTTTTTGAATATGATATAATTTTAGAATTTAAAATCTATATTCATTATTCATTATCTAAATAATTATCGCTAGAATATCATGACAAAAGATCACCTCAATCCGATAGCTTTAGCTATGTCGATCAATAAAATTTGATATCAACGATCACGAACGACCGCATGATGATCTTATAGATAGAGACCATCGACGGGTTAGAAAATTTATAACGATGATCTCGATGATATTTATAGTATACTATCAAAATTTTACTTCAATCAGACATCATTATCATGGTCAATTTAGTATGAGATAATTTCGATCGTTAAATAAAAAATAAGTAATCAAAAAGCCAAACGATGTCTGATTATAAGATGATTTTTTAGGTAAATAATTTTTGCTACTATTTTAATTATTTGTATGGTGGTGATCATAAAATTCAAATCGTGCGTACATAAACGATCCAAAATTATATGTCTCTTGATACTCATTATTAAAGTCCTTAAGTAATTATGCTTGTGCTTTTGTAAAATCTATTCAATGTGGATGGTTCATATAGGCATGATTTAAATTTTATGATCACCACCATATAAATAATTAAAGTAGTAGCAAAGATCATTTATCTAAAAAATTATTTTATAATCGAACGTCGTTTGGCCTTTTGATCACTTATTTTTAATTTAACGATTGAAATCATTCCATGCTAAATTGACCATGATAATAATGTTTGATTAAAAAAAATTCTGATAGTCTGTTATAAACATGATCGAGATCATCATTATAAATTTTCAGATCCATCAATGATCTTTATTTATCAAATCATCATGCGATCGTTCGTGACCGTCGAAATCGAATTTTATTGATCAATATAGCTAGGGCTATCGAATTGAGGTGGTTTTTTATAACGGCACTTTAATAATAATTATTTAGATAATGAACAGTGAAGATGGATTTAAAATTCTAAAATTATATCATATTTAGAAAAAAATATGAAAAAATTTATATTTATGATCTATAGCAGCGGTTGCTTAATAACTGCTGCTATAGTTCAAAGTTGTTTGAGCTAACCTAGAACTTGAAGCTTTGACTTAATCAGATTAATTTCAAACTTATGGTTTCCTAGATGGCTTAACCTCTTTATATGGAAGAGTTCCATATGAAACCAACTCCTCATAACCACCTCATGCCAAAATAAATACACGCCACATTTATTTTGAGGCACCCGAAGAAAGAGTCCTTCTAGGCAGTATCTCTTAAAAGTCTTGCTTCCATGCCCTTAATTCACATGCCATTTGATGGCCTTGGGAAGAGTGTGTAGAGATGAAGACTTCTTCTGCATAAAGTCTCTTCCATGCCCCTTAGTTTCATGCATTGGAATTTATTTCCCCACATGAGAAGGTGTAGAGCCAAGTGTTTTGTACGCACCCCTTAGTTCATTATACAAAGGGGGTGCTACATTTGGTTTTATCAAGAGAAAAGAAATGAAAAGAATCAGAAAAGAAAGAAAAGAAAAATAAGAGAGCAAAAATAAGAGGGAGACAAGAAAGGCAAATTGTCTGTCTCTCTCTGTGATTGATATATCCAAGTGTCGGATATCAAAATCAAATCTGGCATGGCAAATCTTTTGAGAAAAGATTTTAGAGAAGATTTTAGTGTCATTTTTGGAAGGCTATCTATCAGGTTGCAGTGTGCATGATCAAGAAGGCAAGTTGGCAGCATTGCTGTGAAGCAAGCTTCAGCTCTGCATCAGATTGAAAAGGTCCATAATCGATCCTGTGTGGATCACCATTGGAGGATATCTACTTTGGTGTTTTGTGAAGACCATCCTTATATCGGATCATCTTCTTTGGAAAGGTATAATCTTTTACCTTAATTATTATGCATGTTTGATTGAAATCTGTAAGGTTGTCCTAGGGTTTGAGTTTCAGATTGCTTGTTTTTAATAGTTAAAAATATGTTAAAAATTTTTGAAAATCATATTCCATTGCGTAACTAAAACTCAACAGTGGTATTAGAGCCACCTTTGTTAGTTTCAATCAAACTACATGTTATTATTGTAATATAGATTAGGTCTGATTCATATGATACCATCGATTACTTACATTAATTCTTTAAATAAAATTGTTTTGTCTATGATCATTGTTAGACTTTAAATTTTAGTTGCTAAATTTAAAATTTATGATTTTCTAAAATTTTATGATTCATGATAGATTGATACTTTAATCGATTTAATTAGGGTGCATTGGACTTAGCCCAATTGTTGACTTGGTCAAGTCTAATTTGATTAGGATTTTGAATCAGATGTAATCCAAATTGGATTAAGATTCAAATGTTGGCTCAAGTCAAAAATGATATGTGGATTGGATCAAGGGTTGAGTCCAAATCATAGTTCAATAAAATTGACTCAAGAGTTAGACCAAAATTATAAATACACCCTATAATCCTTGAGAACATGTTGTTAGCATCGACATATGAATGATATTATAATTTGAATAATATGATTTAATGCTTGATATATGTTATATGCATATTCCATGTTATGTAAAGTTAGGATGTGCCTGAGAGCAAGAAGTCCCTCAATTAAAAATAATATTAAGTTATAATGATGAAGTATTAAGAACACTATCCATACCTTCCTTCATGCTAAGTCGATAGAGCATGTCAAAATCTGTAGTGAGTTTGTTGTGCTATCCACAAAGCTTGCTATAAAAATTGATATAATATTGACTTAATACATAATGCTGTTATGGTATATTCGAATAGTATTGCTTTATTGTGCTATCTGCAAGGATAGCACTGTTCAAGTATGATTATATAAGAATAAAGGGTCTAATTTAATTAGAACACTATAGTTTATTGTACTATCCATAAAACTATAGGTGTTTTAGAGGCAAAAAGAGATATTGAAAATTGTATGAGATATAATTGGTAAGAGTAATCTATCCTAAAACTTATGAATACTTGTTGTGCTATCCATAAGGTGTTTGTGAGGAATTAGGTCTCAACTCCACTTTGAAACAAGATAGAGTTTCTCATTTTCATACTTGAGGGCTATGAAATTCGCTAATAAGTGAAAGATACAGTTAGACAAAAGACCTAATCTAGTTGTGAATGTCATCATGAGTTATCCGCTTATATTTTATTCTTATATTTATAGATTTAATTGTATAATAGCATCCTCACTTTTACTGCATGATATTCTTGATGCTAATAATTTGATCAAACCCAATTATGTAGACTGATTGAGAAATTTGAGAATCATTCTCATACAAGAGAAAGTCTCCTACATTCTGAATACACTACTCTTGATTTGATTGGAGAAGATGCTACCAAGGAGGATAGGGCCACATATAAGATGTGGCATGATGACAGTGTGACAGTCAAATACATCGTGTTAGTCTCTATGAGCAATGAGCTTCAGAGGCAACATGAAGGCATGGATGTTTATTCTAGACTCCTTAACTTAAAGGAGTTATATAGAGAACAAAGCCAAACTACTAGATATAAAGTATCTAAGTAGTTATTCCATGTCAGAATGAGTGAAGGCACATCCATACAGATCCATATCCTTAAGATATTATCTGATCACTCATTTAGGATAACTAGATTTTACTATGGATGGTAAGCTGAGTCAAGATTTGATCTTACAATTACTCCCTGAATACTTCTTATAGTGTACCATTAACTATCATATGAACAAACTGAACACAAGCCTGCCTGAGCTGCTCAATATGTTGAAGACAGTTGAAAGCCATTTCAAGGGTGAAAAGGCTTATGTTCTTCTTATAGTCTCCAAGAAGAAGGCAGGCAATAAGGGTTTAAACAAAAAGAAAAAAATAAACTCTAAGGCTAGCATCTCAAAGAAGAAGGTGAAGAGTATCTCTGCCAAAGGTATTTATTTTTACTATGGAAAAAAAGGGTACTGAAAGAGAAACTGCAAGCACTACCTTGCAAGTTTGAAGCAAAAGGAAGCAAACATTGCTAAAGTTTGTATATGGTACAAACAAAGTTATCATTAAGTACTTCAACTTCATATTCTTAGATATTCGATACCGCTTGTGGTTCACACTTATATAAATCATTACTGGGTCTATAGGAAATAAGAAATTAAATGAAGGTGACTTCATGCTGTTCAGTACTAGTGGAGAGTTCATCAAGGTCGAAGCCGTAGGAATCTTATTATTGAAGTTATCTTCGAGCAAAGTTTTGAAATTAGAAGACTATTATTACATACCTAATATTGTTAGAAATATTATTTCAATTCCTATGTTACTTGAATGTGATTTTGAAATAAAAGGAAAGGACAAGAGTTGCTCTATTTGTTATTCTAACAAATTTTATGGCAATATTTTTGTTGATAATAGTCTTTTATTTCTATTTTTTAATAATAATATTCTTCATATTGATCAAATAAAGAAAAAATAAGAGAAAATATGAATGTCACATCTCTGGCACTGTCGTAAATTTTTTGATCCTTATGATTTTGAATCATACGAAACTTGTGAATCTTGTTTCATGGATAAGATGACCAAGACTCCATTTACTAGATATGGAGAAAGGGCAAGTAACTTATTGGGCCTAATACATATGGATGTTTGTCACCCAATATCAACTCAGGCTAGAGGTGGTTACTCCTACTTCATCACATTTGCTGATGATTTATCAAAGTTTGGATAGTGTATTTAATAAAATACAAATTCAAAGCCTTTGATAAGTTTAAGGAGTACCAAAGAATGGTTGAAAAATAAACTGATAAGAGTATTAAAGCTTTTCGATCTGATCGAAGAAGAGAATATTTAACTAATAAGTTTTTTGATTATCTTAAAAGTAATAAAATTCTCTCTGAATGGATTTCTTCTTATACTCCATAATTAAATGAAATTACGGAAAGAAGGAATTATACCTTATTAGATATGGTGTGGTCCATGATATGCTTCACAGATCTTTCAATCTCCTTCTGAAGATATGCTCGGAGACCATAGCATATATATTAAATAAAGTACTGACTAAATTTGTTACTAGCATTCCATATGAGATATAGAAGGGGAAGAGGTCTAGCCTTAAACATTTAAAAATATGGGGCTACCTGCTTATGTCAAGAATATTGAAGAACATAAGCTTAGTGCTAGATCAGATAAGTGCAAGTTTATAGGTTATTCTAAGAAGAATATAGGATACTACTTCTATCATCTTACTCAACAAAAGATATTTGTTAGCAGGCATGCCATCTTTTTGAAAAAGAAGTTTATCCAAGAAGGGGGCAATGGGGACTGTTGAACTTGAGAAAGTTTAAGACCTACAATTTATTTAGAAGCAACATGTGGATAGTCCACAAGTTGATCCTCAACCTAATGTGTCCATTGATGAGGCACAACCACTGCACACACCTCCTCTTCGAAAGTCAAGTAGAGTAGGTAATGTACCACTCAGATATAATTTTATCATTGAGAATAACAATACACCATACATCATTGAGAATGATAATCTCATGATCTATTCGGAAGCTATCATGAGTGATTACTCTAATAAATGGCTTGAAGCCATAAAATTCAAAATGGATTCTATGTATGCTAACCAAGTTTAAATTTTGGTTGATATGCCTGAGGGTGTGACCCTAATAGGTTGTAAATGGGTCTTCAAAAAGAAGATTGGAGTAAATGGCCAGATAGAGACCTATAAGGTCAGGTTAGTGGCAAAAGATTTTAGACAAAGCCAAGGTGTTGACTATGATGAAACTTTTTCACCTATAATCATGCTCAAGTCTAATAGAATTATGTTTGCTATAGCTGCATATCATGACTATGAAATCTGACAGATAGATGTCAAGATTGCATTCCTTAATAAAAATTTTGAGGAAGAAATCTATATGACTTAGTCAGAGGAATTTATCTCTAGTGGTGGGGCAAATCAAGTATGCAAGCTAAAGAAATCTATTTATAGATTAAAGTAGATATTGAAGAGTTGGAATATCTGTTTTGATGAGACAGTCAAATCGTTTGGCTTTATCAAAAATATGGATAAATCATGTGTGTATAAGAAAATTAATGGGAGGGCCATTATCTTCTTAATTTTATATGTGAATGATATACTATTCATTGGGAATGATATTCTTATGTTGCAATCGATCAAAATATGGCTATAACAAAAATTTTTATGAAAGACTTAGATGAAGCATTCTATATACTTGGTATAAAGATCTATAAGGATAAATCTAAAAGAATGTTAGGCTTGTCCCAGTCTAGATACATAGATCTTATGTTGAAGGGGTTCAATATAGATGGTGTAAAAGAGGTTACTTACCCATAAGTCATGGCATATATCTCTCTAAAAAGATGTCTCTTAAGACATCTGAAGAAAAAAAAGAGAATTAGTTCTATCCCTTATGGTTCAACTGTGGGATCGATTATATATGCTATGCTATCTACCCGATCTGATGTTGCTTATGTCTTAGACATTGTAAGTAGATTTCAGACAGATCCAGAAGATGATCATTGAAAAGCTATAAAAAAGGACTAAAAATGCTTTTCTTATTTATGGTGGATCTAATTTGAAACAAGAAGGCTTTACATATTCTAATTTTCAATCTAATCTAGATGATAGTAAATCCATATTAGGATATGTATTTACTATATCTGGTGGTGCAGTGAGTTGGAAGAGTTCCAAACAGTAGACTGTAGCTGACTCAGCCACTGAGATAGAGTACATTATTGCTAGTGAGATTGCTAAGGAAGCCGTTTGGATAAAAGAGTTTGTTGGTGCAGAATTCTACCAAAGTCGGAGAAGCTGGAGCTGAGATGACCGCGGCCACCATCGGGACCTGTAAGGGAAGTCTAAACCGGAGTTGGAGGTGCTCCGGCAAGATCCTCTGACGCTCAAGTCAGTACTCTGCTTCAACAGAAATGGAGTGCTCGAGTGAAAATTTTAGCAGAGTTTCGAGATAAAGTTTAGAGCTTAGAGAAGAACGTATCTGAGGATCCCTTTTTATAGACAAAGAGCATAACTGATTGACAGCGACATCAGGATCTACAAACCAATGCAGAAATACCTATGGTTGAACCACAAGAAGATCCTCAATCAGAAGTACCCAAGGATGAGGTACATCCACAGCACACACCTCCTCTCCAAAGGTCAGATAGAGTGCATCAAGCACCTTTGAGATATGACTTTATCATTAAGAATAACAATTCGATCAACATCAATCAGGATGATGATCCACTAATCTATACAGAAGCTGTCATGAATAGAGACTCAGACAGATGGCTGGAAGTCATGAAATCTAAGATGGACTCGATGTATACCAACCAAGTATGGACCTTGGTTGATGCATTTGAGGGTGTGACCCCAATAAGGTGCAGGTGGATCTTCAAGAAGAAAATAGGAGCAGATGGCCTAGTAGAAACCTACAAAGCTAGGTTGGTGGTGAAAGATTTCAGACAAAGATAAAGAATTGACTATGATGAAACCTTCTCATCGGTGGCTATGCTCAAGTCTATCAGAATTTTGCTGCTATATCCACTTTTCTCAATAGTTATCTAGAGGAAGAGGTCAATATGACTCAGCTAGAGGGATTTATCTCAAGTGGGAGAGCAAATCAAGTATGCAAGCTAAAAAAATCCATCTATGGATTGAAACAAGCTTCGAGGAGCTGGAACATCTGATTGATATGATAGTCAAAGAGTTTGGATTTATCAAAAATAAGAATGAATCATGTGTGTATAAGAAGATAAGTGGGACTTCTTGATTTTGTATTTCGATGACATACTGCTCATTGAGAATGATATCCCAATGATGTAATCAATCAAAATTTGGCTATTGAATAAGTTTTTCATGAAAGACTTGGGTGAAGCATCTTATATACTGGGTATAAAGATCTATAAAGATAGTTCTAAAAGGATGTTAGGCTTATCCCCGTCACAGTACATAGTGTTGTGATCCAGGTGGTGTGCCCAAGGCCCAGGGGACCAAGGCTAAGGCCAAGGTCTATCATTCATGAGGGCTTCATGGAGGCTCTAGGGCAGTTGGGCCCTAGGTTGAAAGGCTGTGGGCCTTTCAGGTTCTTGAGGTCTAGGTTATGTGGGCCTCAAGGGACCAACTCTTTATTGGCCAGGTCTGGGCCCAGGATAGGTGAGATTAGATCGAGTCATGGGTGTACATGGGCTTGGGTTAACCTAATCTCCCATAGAGTTGGTTAAGGGAGTTTTGGGTTTGGGTCACTTGACCCTGTGTTTATATATACATGCACTGTATAGGTTGATTAAGCCAAGAAATACAAAAACTCTTTCTCTCAAGTCTCTCTCTCTCTTCTCCCTCTCTCTCCAGCTATTCTCCATGCCCCAGGAGCAAGAAACCCTAGGCTTTCTTGCCGCCAGGTCCATAGAAGGTAGGAAAAGCACGGGAGGCGCTAGCCCCTCCCCCTTTGTGCTGCCAACCATATTGCCTCTCCCTCTCTTGCAGCCATCCAAACATCAGGTCTAGGACTTGGAATCTCTTGCTACGAGGTTGGTACAAGTTCCTCTCAAATCTGGAGTTGATCTGAGGTCGTTTGAGGCACGGGTGAGATCTCCATCAACAGATCTACAGGAAAGGCTGCAACAGGACAGATCTGCAAAGTCTGGTTCTATCTACCTTCTTCCCTATCTAGAACATCCCGATTTGAGATCTATAAATTGGAAGACCTCGGTCCAGGCCTGATCTGGTTGGATACCAGATCTTGGATTTTTTAGAGGTGATCTTAGAGGCATTCTTCATCTGGAATGAAAGGCTAACGAAGAAGATAGCAACCAAGCTGATTTCGTCAAGGGCCTTCAATCGAGTCCAGAAGTCTCCAGATTTGTTCGTTGCTGGTTCTGTTGCACCCAAGGTCCGTGGGAGGAGCTGGGATCATGCTCCAACAGTTGGTATCAGAGCCACGATGGTGAGGAAGCGGTTCCAAGCACAAGAAGTTGAAGATCCCAAGTGCTAAAAATTTTCAGCAAGGTACCATCAAGGTATATTCTATACTTCTTGATTTTATATTGCTTGTTTGGCTTGGATCCAGTCATGGGCAGCAATATGAAGGTCGATTTCGAGAAGTTTGATGGCAAGGAAAATTTTTTCATGTGGAAAATCCAGGTGGAGGATCTTCTGGTGCAAGCAGATCTGGATCAGGCTTTGGATGAGAAGCCTGAGGGAATGATAGATAGATAGTGGGCATCGTTGGAGAAGAAAGCATGCTCGGTGATCAGAGGATGTTTGGCAGATGTGGCGTTGTATTCAGTGCTGGAAGAAAAGACCCCGAAGGGTCTTTGGTCGAAGTGGCACACCATGTATATGGGGAAGAATATGTGCAACAAGCTAATGCTGAAGAAGAGGTTGTACAGTCTTCGGATACAGGAGGGATCTGATGTGATTGGCCACATTCAGAGGTTCGACCAGTTGTGCACGAAGTTGATGAATATCGGGGTGAAGCTGGATGAGGAGGAAACCCTGTTGCTTTTGTGTTCGCTGCCAGGATCATATGACTCTTTGGTGACTACACTGCTCTACAGTAAGGAGACTCTAGAATATGAGGACATGGTCTCGGTGCTGAGGTCTAATGAGCAAAGGAAAAAGTTGACTAGAGATCGGGCTCCCCAGGTGGGTTTGGCAGTAGGGGAGAGGACAGGTAGAGGCAGAGGCAGAAGTAAGTCTAGGGGGCGGTCCAAGTCTAGGAAGGGAAAGAAAGAGATGAAATGCTTCAAGTGCAACTAGTTCGGGCACTTCAAGCGAGAATGTCCACTATAGAAGAGCAAGAAGGGAGAAAGAAGTGGCTCAGAATCAGTGAGTGCAGTTGTTGGGTAGCAAGTGGAGGATGATCTACTTGTGGTATCAGATGGTCACAGGCATTTCACAAAGGAGTGGACACTAGACTCTGCGTGCTCACATCACTACACACCACACAGGTCTTGGTTTGCGACATACACCAAGACAGATGAGGGATCAGTGACTCTAGGCGACAATCATCCTTGCAAGGTGGCTGGGATAGAGACAGTCAGGGTGAGGATGTTTGATGGGATTGTGAAGACATTGACAAATGTAAAGCACATCCCGGAGCTTGAAAAGAATCTGGTGTCACTAGGCTACTTGGAGCGCAGTGGATACAGCTTCAGCAGTAGGGCTAGAAGCGGAGTATTAAACATCTCCAATGGAGCTATGGTGGTGATGAGAGGCAGGAGGTTGGACAATAATCTCTATAGGGATATGTGGTGACCAGAAAGTCTAATGCAGCAGTTGCAGCGCAAGACCAGTAGGGGGCTTACAGGATGTGGCCCTACCGCCTAGGCCACATAGGTGACAAGGGGCTGAGGGAGTTAAGCAGGAGAGGACTCATCTCTGATCTGGAGGATGGTGCTACAGGGGAGATCTGTGAGCCTTGCCAGATGGGAAAGCAGAGGAGAGTTCAGTTCAACATCAGCACAACCCGTAGTGCAGCCCCTCTGGAGTTAGTACACACGGATGTGTGGGGCCCAGCCCCAGTTTCAGCTAAGAATGGGACCAGATACTTCATGACCCTGATTGATGATTTCTCAAGGAAACTCTGGATTTACTTCATGAGAGAGAAGTCTGAGATCTTCACCAAGTTCAAAATCTGGAGAGCTGAGGTGGAGAAGGAGCAGGGGAGGAGCGTGAAGTGTCTGAGGTCAGACAATGATGGAGAGTACACCAGTAGAGAGTTCCAGAACTACTGTGAGGAGTGTGGGATCAGGAGACACTTCTCAGTTAAGGGGACTTCACAGCAGAATGGGGTGGCCGAGAGGATGAACAGAACACTTCTGGAAAAGGTATGATGCATGAGGCTACAGGCAGGGCTTCCAAAGGTATTCTGGGTTGATACAGTTGATGCAGCGGGTTACTTGGTCAATCGGTCACCTCACACCAGGTTGGATGGCAGGCTTTCAGAGGAGGTGTGGTCTGGGAGAACAGTTGGGCTGGGCCATCTACGGGTATTTGAGTGCACGGCCTATGTGCACATTGGAGCTGGTGAGCGGAGCAAGCTAGACGCCAGATCATGCAAGACAATATTTCTAGGCTATCCGCGAGGAGTTAAGGGATACAGGCTGTGGGTTCCCTTGAAAAAGAAGGTCATCATTAGTCGAGATGTGACT
The DNA here is from genome assembly GCF_000442705.2 of Elaeis guineensis. Classification (NCBI taxonomy): domain Eukaryota; kingdom Viridiplantae; phylum Streptophyta; class Magnoliopsida; order Arecales; family Arecaceae; genus Elaeis; species Elaeis guineensis. The sequence goes on from NC_026007.2 coordinate 31,163,542, forward strand.
TTTGATGAGGAGTCAGTCCTACAGAGGCGAGCAGGCATGGAGGAGTAGTAGGAGCAGAAGGAGGTCCAGCAAGGCACTGCTGGACAGCTTACCTCTTTGATTTTGCCTCTTGCAGGTACTACGGGAGGACATGACATTCAGGTGGAGAACCTACCTAAGGTGTCTCCATAGGTAGAGAGGACTCGGACAGATGATCGAGGCGGAGAGGTCCAGCAGGAGCGAGCTGGATCGGGGACTGATATCGGTGTTGCCCTACACAAGCCCAAGAGGACCATCAAGCAACCGGACCGATATGGCTTCGAGGAGATGCTGTCATATGCCCTGGTGACAGCGAATGGAGACCCATATATGTATCAGGAGGCTATTGAGAGCCAGGACAGAGAGCGGTGGGTCCAGGCGATGTCTGAGGAGATACAGTCTCTCCACCAGAACCAGACGTGGCGATTGGTGCAGTTGCCACAGGGGAAGAGGCCCATTGGCTGCAAATGGGTCTACAGTCGCAAGGAAGGGCCTTCAGAGCAGGGAGGTATCAGATTCAAGGCGAGGTTAGTGGCCAAAGGATACTCTCAGAAGGAAGGCATCGACTTCAGTGAGGTCTTCTCTCCCATCGTCAGACATACTTCCATCAGAGTGTTGCTGAGCATTGTAGCAGCTCAGGATTTAGAGCTGGAGCAGATGGATGTCAAGATGGCATTCCTCCATGGGCATTTGGAGGAGAGGATTTACATGGAGCAGCCACCCAGTTTCAGGGATCCAGGATCAGAGGGAAAGGTTTGTTTGTTGCAGAAGTCGCTGTACGGACTGAAGCAATCGCCGAGGCAATGGTGCAAGCGGTTCGAATCCTATGTGTGCAGCATTGGACTTTTCAGGTGCGAGTTTGATCCCTGTGTTTATATTCAATCTCTTGAGAATGGTTCTAGGGTGTTCCTACTCTTGTATGTGGATGACATACTTATAGCATGCAAGAGTAGGAAGGTTGTGCAGGATCTGAAGGCATCCTTATCTCGGGAGTTTGAGACGAAGGATTTGGGCCCTGTAAGGAAGATCCTAGGCATAGAGATTTCAGAGACCGAGCCTGGAGGGTGCTGCATCTATCTCAGGGGGGCTACATACAGAAGGTCTTAGAGAGGTTCGGGATGAAGGGAGCAAAGCCGGCGGAGCTGCCACTTGCCGGTCACTTCAGACTCTTGAAGACCATGGTGCCACAGACTGAGGTGGAGGCTCAGGAGATGGAGACGGTCCCTTATGCTTCAGGAGTTGGGAGCTTGATGTATGTGATGGTCTGTTGTAGGCCAGACATCGCTCATGCAGTGAGTCAGGTTAGCAGGTTCATGGCGCAGCCTGACAGGGAGCACTGGAGAGCTCTAAAGTGGATATTCAGATACTTGGCGGGTTCAGTTGGAGTCGGCATCTGCTACGGACAATGAGGAGGTGCAGTGGGATACTCTGACATGTCCAGGGAGGCTCAAGGGCTGATTGGCGGTTATGTAGATGCAGACTTCGATGGAGATGTGGATACCCGGAGGTCTATGACAGGCTTCATCTTTAGCCTGTATGGAGTCCTATTTCTTGGAGATCGAGTCTGTAGCCTATCACGGCCCTATCCACTACAGAGGTGAAATACATCGGGCTGACAGAAGCAGCTAAGGAGGCAATTTGACTGAAGGGTTTGTTGACGGAGATGGGCCTTACTTAGGAGGCCATTAGAGTGCACTGTGATAGCCAGAGTGCACTTCTATTAGCACAGAACTCAGTTTATCATGCAAGGACAAAGCACATCGACATTCGGTATCATCGGATCAGGGAGCTTGTGGAGGATGGCGAGGTGGAGCTGGTAAAGGTACACACCAAAGAGAACCAGCTGATGCACTTACGAAGGTACTTCTACGGGACAGTTTTTAGAGATGTGTTGAGCTGATTCGGCTGATGGACAAAGTGGACCTGGTTGAGGCCTTGGGACACCAAGGTGGAGATTGTTGTGATCCAGGTGGTGTGCCCAAGGCGCAGGGGATCAAGGCTAAGGCCAAGGTCCATCATTCATGAGGGCTTCATGGAGGCTCTAGGGCTAGTTGGGCCCTAGGTTGAAAGGCTGTGGGCCTTTCGGATTTTTGAAGTCTAGGTTATGTGGGCCTCAAGGGACCAACTCTTTATGGGCCAGGTCTGGGCCCAGGATAGGTGAGATTAGGTCGAGTCATGGGTGTACATAGGCTTGGGTTAACCTAATATCCCGTACAGTTGGTCAAGGGAGTTTTGGGTTTGGATCACTTGACCCTGTGTATATATACATGCACTGTATAGGTTTGATTAAGCCAAGGAATATGAAAACTCTTTCTCCCGAGTCTCTCTTTCTCTTCTCCCCCTCTCTTCAGCTATTCTCCATGCCCCAGGAGCAAGAAACCCTAGGGTTTCTTGCCGCTAGGTCCATAGAAGGCAGGAAAAGCAGGGGAGGCGCTAGCCCCTCCCCCTTTGTGCCGCCAACCATATTACCTCTCCCTCTCTTGCAGCCACCCAAACATCAGGTTCAGGACTTGGAATCTCTTGCTATAAGGTTGGTACAAGTTTCTCTCAGATCTGGAGTTGATCTGAGGTCGTTTGAGGCACGGGTGAGATCTCCATCAACAGATCTACAGGAAAGGCTGCAGCAGGACAGATCTGTAAGGTCTGGTTCTATCTAACTTCTTCCTTATCTAGAATACCCCAATTCGAGATCTATGAATTGAAAGACCTCGGTCCAGGCCTGATCTAGTTGGGTACCAGATCTTGGATTTTTTAGAGGTGATCTTAGAGGCATTCTTCATCTGGAATGAAAGGCTGACGAAGAAGACAGCAACCAGGCTGATTTCATCAAGGGCCTTCAATCGAGTCCAGAAGTCTCCAGATTTGTTCGTTGCTGGTTCTGCTGCACCCAAGGTCCGTGGGAGGAGCCAGGATTGTGCTCCAACAATGAGGGTTCTGGATAAGCCGAACCTACAAACAATTGACTTCCAGACGAAGTCCTGCACTTTAGCTTCTGTGATTTTTGCCAAAGGTTTAGCTTCGACCCACTTGGTGAAATAGTCTATTGCCACCAGGAGGAACTTCCGTTGCCCAGATGCTGTGGAAAAAGGTCTGAGGATATCCATCCCCCATTGCGCAAATGGCCATGGGGCACTCAATGGTGTAAGTTCGGAGGCAGGTTGCCTTTGGATATTTGCATGTCTCTGACACCAATCACACCTTCTGATATATTTGACGGAGTCATGGTACATGGTAGGCCAGTAATAGCCTTATCGGAGTAGTTTGTGGGATAAAGATCTGGCCCCCAGGTGACTTCCACAGACTCCCTCATGTACCTCCCTCAAGGCGAAGTCGGCTTCAGAAGACCGGAGACATTTCAGGAGGGGCAAAGAGTACGACCTCTTGTACAGCTTGCCTTCATAAAGGATATATCAGGAGGCCTGGTTCCTAAGCTTTCAAGCTTCTTTTGCATCAGGAGGAAGAACCTCGTCCTTGAGGTATGCAACCAGTGGGTCGATCCGGCTGGATTCATGGCTGATCTCCATCACAAGCTGTGATTCTTCCATACTTGGGCGCTTCAGAACTTCGAAGAAGACTTCCTTAGGCAGTTCAGCCAGAGCTAGTGTAGCTATCTTGGAGAGAAGATCGGTCCTGATATTTTCTGCTCTTGGGATCTGCCTGATGTCGAAGCTGCCGAAGGTAGAGATGATCTCCTTTACCTTTTTGAGATACTTGGCCATACTGTCCTCCCGAGCTTCATAATTTCTGCTGACCTCTCTCACTACTAATTGAGAGTCACTGTAGGCTTGAAGCCGATCTACTTTTAATTCTTTGGCGACCTTTAGTCCTGCAATCAGAGCTTTATATTCTGCTCCGTTATTTATCGTAGGGAACTCGAAGCACAGCACATACTCTGTGATAATTCCATCTGAATTGACCAAGATCAGGCCCGCACCTGCGCTTGACATGTTGGAGGAACCGTCCACGTGGAGGGCCCAAAAATCATCAGGGAGATTTGTTCTTTCTTTAGGGGAGTTCGGCTGGAGCCCTGGGTTGTCGGCTTCATCTCGTTCAAGTTCGGCCTCTTCCGGGATAGTACATTCCACCACGAAGTCTGCTAATATTTGGGCTTTTATCACCGACCGAGGTCGATAGTCGATGTCGAACTCCATGAGCTCGACTGCCCATTTCACTATCCTCCCAGAGGCATCCGCTTAATGCAGAACCATCTTGATCGGTTGATCGGTGAGCAGTATTATGGTGTGTCCTTGAAAGTAAGGTCGGAGCCTTCGAGCTGCAATCAACAAGACGTAAGTTAGTTTTTCTAACTTAGTATACCTGGTTTCGGCGTCTCTCAATACTCGGCTTATGTAGTAGATCGGTCGTTGAATTTTTGCTTCTTCCTTAATCAGAACTGCTACGAGAGCCACAGGGGAGACCGCCAGGTACAGAAACAACTCCTCTCCAGGCTCGGGCTTTGCCAATAGTGGAGATGAGCCGAGGTAGTTCTTCAGTTCTTCGAATGCTTACTGACATCCAGCGGTCCAACAGAAGTTCTTCGACTGCTTGAGGGTCTGAAAGAAAGGTGGGCACCGCTCGATCGATCTTGAGACGAAACGATTTAGAGCCGCTACTCTCCCAGTAAAGCACTGAACTTTCTTTATTGACTTCGGGGCGGTCATTTCCTGAATGGCGCGAATCTTTTTCAGATTTGCTTCGATCCCGTGCCCCGATACCATAAAGCCCAGGAATTTTTCTGAGGCTACTCCAAAAGCGTACTTGGCTAGGTTTAGCTTCATCTTGTATTTTTGGAGGGTGCTGAAGGTCTCCTCAAGGTCGGTGACGTGGTTCATCGAGGATTTATTTTTTACGAGCATATCGTCCATGTAGACCTCCATGTTGCGGTCGATCTGCTCTTTGAAGATCTTGTTTACCAGCCGTTGATAGGTCACCCCTGCATTTTTGAGGCCAAAAGGCCTGTAACAATAAAGGCCACGGTTAGTAATAAAAGCAATTTTTTTTTCGTCCTCTGGCACCATCCTGATTTGATTGTAGCCGAAGAATGCATCCATGAAAGTGAGAAGCTCATAGCCCGAGGTTGCATCCACTAATTGGTCGATTCTGGGTAGAGGGTAACTGTCCTTCGGGCAGGCTTTATTCAGCTTTTTGAAGTCTATACACATCCTCTATTTATCATTCACCTTCTTAACCAGGACCACATTGGAAACCCAGCTCGGATAGTTGACCTCTCTGATGAACCCGGCTTTCAGGAGTTTATCAACTTCCTCAGCTATTGCCATTTATCTTTTCGGTGCATGACTTCGAACTTTCTCCTTCATCGATCGGTGTTTGGGATCAATAGCCAAACGGTGTTCCATAACTTCAGCGTTGATCCCTGGCATATCTGTTAGAGCCCAAGCGAAAACATCTGCATTCTTTTGCAGAAAATTGATAAGCTGTGTCCGCACCTCTTTCCCCAAGTTGGAGCCGATCTTCACCATGTGCTCTTCATTCCCATCATTCAAAGGAATTGAGACAAGATCTTCTATTGGCCCACCCCGCTCTTCAATCAGGTCATCGTGGGTGTCCAATCCGTCAACCGGATAGGGGTCAGGCTGACCACTTCTTTGTAGGGCTATATTATAGCAATGTCTTGCCAGGGCTTGATCTCCTCTGACTTCTCCGACCCCCTGGCTAGTAGAAAATTTCAATTTCAAATGGTAGGTCGATACTATAGCTTGGAGGGCATTGAGGCCAGGTCAGCTGAGTATTGCATTGTAGGCAGACGGCGCCCTCATTACCAGGAAATCCACTAGCACTCTAGATTGCTTCGGATACTGACCTGCAACTATAATCAAAGTTATTACTCCCTCCACTGGCACAGCATCGCCAGTGAACCCTACCAATGGGGAGCCAATCGGCCCTAGCCAACCATCAGGGATGGATATTTTTGAGAATGCATCGTAAAACAAAATATCGGCCGAGTTTTCACTATCAACAAGAATGCGACGTACATCATAATCAGCAATATTTAAAGAAACTACAACTGCATCATTATGGGGGAATTGGATCTCCCGGGTGTCTTCTTCAGTAAAGGTTATAGATCCTTCAGTTCTTTGCCGCTTGAGCGGTCCAGCCGATCCACTGGCCGCTCCCCTCCGGGGCCCTCCAGAGATGGTGTTGATGATCCTTATTGGAGGCCGATCTCTAGGCTATTCTTCCTTCCTTGGTGGCTCCGATTGTGGCAGGGCCCTCGGTCGATCCTCCCTACCTTCAGGCTGACGTCGGATGAATCTGTCGAGCCGACCCCACCTGATGAGCTCATCGATTTCATCTCGGAGCTGAATACATTCCTCCATGTCGTGGCCGTGGTCACGATGATAGAGGCAGAATTTGTTTCGGTTGCGCTTCCCGGGGTGCGAGCGCATCCTTTCCAACCTCGGCAGCTGCTCTCTGACCTCCATCAGCACCTGGGCTTTTGGAGCATTGAGAGGGGCATAGCTGTGGAATCTTCCTGGGGGAGAGCCCCATCGAACTTTGCGGTCCGGGCTCCTCTGCTTACAAGCTTGGGGAGGAGTCCTAACATGCCTATGTCCGGGAGGAGTTCGAAAATGCGGCTGAGCTTCACTTGGCCCTTTTTCAGCTACGGGCTTGCTGGAGCCACCCGACTGCCACTCCTTCGCGGCCTCCTCATCCTTCAACTTGAAGGCTTCCTCTGCTCGGGTATATCCTTCAGCCCGAGCCAGCAAATCAGTGAAGTCCCTGGGATACTTCTTCTCCAGGGAGAACAGAAGATCATTCTTTTGAAGACCGCTCTTTAGGGCAGCCATTGCAATCGATTAATCCAAGTTTCGGACCTCCAATGCGGCGGCATTAAATCGGTTGACATAGGTTTGGATGGATTCTCCCTCCTTCCGCTTGATGTTGATAAGGGACTCCGAACCTCTCCGGGGACGCCGGCTGCTAACAAAGTGAGCTGCAAACTAGTGGCTCATCTGATCAAAGGAGAAGATAGTACCCGACTTCAGCATCGAGTACCAATTCTTTGCTGCTCTCTTCAAGGTAGATGGAAAGGCCCGGCATAAGATGGCGTCTGGCACGCCATAGAGCAGCATCATTGTCCGGAAGGTCTCCAGGTGGTCAACCGGATCTGAGGTCCCATCGTAGCTTTTGAATTGGGGGAGCTTGAAGTTTGGCGGGATCGGTTCCTGCATGAGCATTTGAGAGAAAGGAGGATCAGTACAGATGTCCTCACTATAAGCAGGGGGAGCGTGGCAGAACTCTTCGATATGTCGGTTCATCTTCTGGAGCCTTTGATCCAGGAGATCCTCTCGACTGCGAGTCTCGAGGGTCTTCTGGCAAAATGGAGGTAGGGATCTTCCGGGGGTGGAATCGTGATCAGACTGAGAGCTCTCCACCCTTGGATTCCCCTTTCTGGGGAAGACAGGATGACTGGCCCAAGTGGCCCGCCCTACTGCCGAATTTTGGAACTCTGGTGACGCTCTTTCCAACCGCACTGATGCCTGCGGCTGTTGCTGCTGCTATTGCATGGCCTGCACTGCTTCGGTGAGGCCTCTGATCTGCTGAACCAGCAGGTCGAACTGCTCCATACCAACTGCCATTGTTAGAAGGGGAGGAGGAGCCTGGGAAACTGAAGATGAGGCCGGAGCTTGCAGAGCTCGCTGAGATCTGGCCGCGGAGGCCGTGGATCGCTTGGTGGATGCCTTTCGGAGAGGCATCAGGTGGAGATCTAGAAGGAGAAGGAGAAGAGAATGTCAGAGAAGATGACCGAAGACAGTCCCGTTGAGCACTCCTTTAAGAATAAGGGTATTGTGAAGACACAGGCTACTTCCTCTAGCACCAATTCTATTGGTGCAGAATTCCGCTGAAGTCAGAGAAGCTGGAGCTAAGATGACCGCGGCCACCGCCGGGACCTACAAGGGAAGTCTAAATCGGAGTTGGGGGTGCTCCGGCAAGATTCTCTGACGCTCAAGTTAGTACTCTGCTTCAACAGAAATGGAGTGCTCGAGTGAAAATTTTAGCAGAGTTTCGAGATAGAGTTTAGAGCTTAGAGAAAAACGTATCTGAGGATCCCTTTTTATAGACGAAGAGCGTAACTAATTGACAGCGACATCTGTAACCATCTGGTAGTGGGCCGTTCAGAGCCACGTGGAGTTCGTTATAGAGAGTAGTGGCATCAGGGGCCGTTCAGGGCCACGTGGAGTTTGTTACGAAGAGTGGAGTGGTGTTCGTTATCGTGACTTGCCAGAGAGTGGTGGAGTCGCGTGGAATCCGTTACAGAGTGTGGGGTAAGGTAGCAACCATTATCGCGACTTGCCAGAGAGTTCGAATCTGTCGGCTGAAGCTCGGCTGGGATGTCTGATGGAGTGGAATGGCTCTCTATCTCATCGATCTAAGAGAAGCTCGGATGTTTCTGAGGTTGTGATGGGTCTATTGTTGTTGGGTGCCTAGAGCACTGATACTGCAGATGGGAATCGTCTACTGTAGAAGCTCGGACGGGGACTTTCTGTTGGGAAAGTCCGATTTCATGAAGAATCTGGCGGAGGGTCGGTCGGAGGTGGACTTCAGATGGCGTTGGGGAGATTCATCTGCTGGAGGAGTCTGGGGATCCTATGGAAGTCTGGATGGCATTGTTGAAGTCCGGCTAACGTCATTGAAGGTTGATGACTGGGGAGGTTCGGCAGACACCAGAGGCAATCAGCTGTTGTAGAAATCCAGCTGCTAAAGCCCGTCTGTTGTAGAGGCTCATCCGAAATCCATCCGCTATGGAAGTTCGGATGGAGCACGGTTCTTGCAGAAGGCTGAAAGGAGGCCGCTTATTGTAGAAGCTTGGTCGAAGATCAATTATCGTGGAAGCTCAGAGCAGTGACCTAACTGATGGAGCCTGTCCCATTGTAGAAGCTCGTCTAGGATCTGGAGCAGATATCCGAAGTAGACCGCCTGCAGTAGGAGTTCGGAGTAGACTGCTTGCTGTAGAAGTTCGAAGTAGACTGCTTGCTGTAAAAGTTCGACTCTCGCAGGATCTCGGGTGGAATATGGAAGGCGGTCGACCATCATAGAACTTGAATGGAGTCTGGTTACTGTAGAAATCTCATTGTCGGAGAGGCTCGGATATTGACGAAGCCCGGAAGAAGTTCGGATGGTATTATGGAAGCTCGGACGGTCGAGGGGGTTCAGAAAGATACCACACAAGATCGGAAGCCGAAAAAGTCCTGGAAGGGTCGGTCTTTTACAAACTTCGGCTGGGGGTATTTTATACCCAACAGAGTTCATCATAGAGTTGGATGTAGTTCCAAAAACAACCAAGATCTCATCAAAAATTAAAGTACATCCTAAGGCACTTCCACCTCATTTGTGATGTGATCATAGAATGAGTTGGCATCAAGAACAATATAGTGGATCCATTCACTAAGATCTTATCATAGTAGTAGTTTGATCGTCACCTAGATTGCATGGGAGTATAAGGGCGATTAGCTTTAGTACCAGTGAGAGATTGAAAGAATAATATCCTAAAAGCCAATCACATGTATGATATGATGGAATATTTTTTCTATATTTTATCTTCCAAACTCATATATTTGATATTAATTATTAATTAAATTAGATATTTTGTTTCTTTGTATGGTTTAGGACCATGATAAGATTATGACAGTGAAACCAAAATCTTTGATAGTCCTAGTCTAAAATATTTTCAGTCGTAAGATCATTAAGTCAGAGATCAATTAATATCGATAAGACTGGCACATCCTATATATGCTCGATGGAGAAGATGGTTGATCTCACAATTACTTGCATGGTGATACGAATACAATGATGTTGGTGCTCATTAGAGAATGAGTTCACTGAATTGACCTAATAGGAGAATATCTGATGGAGCCTTATATGCATGTCAGCTGATTGTTCTCTAATAGGAGTAGTGTAAGTGATCCTTAGACCTGAGATTACCATGATACCTTATGTCTATAAATCTATATTTTGGTTCATTCTCTAACTTGACTCTCTGAGGCTTGTGTGGGATGTTTTGAACATGATGAAGTGTGCATGAAGATTGTGAGTGGTCAACAAGAAATTAGTCACTCCTTATAAGAAGAGAGAACATCTTATGTGATCTCATAGGATGATGACTCAAAAAGTTTCTGGTCAGAGCAGGATAAATATTAAAAAGAGTTTTTAATGATTCATCAATCGAGTCATCAGCGTTAAATTGAGATACATATGGATAGGTACTTGAGCTGGATAGTTTTTTATGCTCATGGCCTATCTAGAATATTGTTTGATTGAAATATTGAATTGCATGGTAACTTGCCACTACAGAATATTTTTGATATTTTTATTAAATTTTATATCTTTCGGATAGTCATGACATGTTATTAGATATCAATCTTGACTTGTGAACTCACAAGAATTAAAAAAGTATAATTTAAAAATTAATTAGAAAGTATTATGATTAATTGATGCAATTGGGCTGACCTAATTTAATCGGACTAGTTTTGGTCATGAGCCTAAGTCCACTGCTGGCTAGATATGGAATTCAATAGGTTACACACTTTGGAATTTCATCATGATCTAATCTAATTGGATTTATTGAAAATTCTATGGATTTAATTGACATGCTAGCACATGAATTGATTCAAGTTCCCAATCTGACTTAGTTCAAAGTTGTTTGAGCTAATCTAGAACCTGAAGCCTTGCCTTAATCAGATTAGGTTCAAACTTATGGTTTCCTAGATGGCTTAACCTCTTTATATGGAAGAGTTCTATATGAAACCAACTCCTCCTAACTACCTCATGCCAAAATAAATACACGCCACATTTATTTTGAAGCATCGAGAAGGAAGAGTCCTTCTGGGCTACTCCTCTTAAAAGTCCTACCTAATCTTCCATGCCCTTTAATTCACATGCCATCTGATGGCCTTAAGAAGAGTGTGTAGAAAGGAAGACTCCTTCTACATGAAGTCTCTTCCACGCCCCTTAGTTTCACGCATTGGAATTTATTTCCCCACGTGAGATGGTGTAGCGCCAAGTGTTTTGTATGCGCCCCTTGGTTTCTTATATAAAGGGGGTGCTACATTTGGTTTTGGTGTGCAATTCCTAAGGGATTAGGCATGGATTTGAAGGGAGAAAAGAAAGGAAAAAAATCAGGAGAAAAGAAAGGAAAAAAATTAGAAAAGAAAGAAAAGAAAAACGAGAGAAGAAAAATAAGAGGGAGACAAAAAAGGCAGATTATCTGTCTCTCTTTGTGATTGATATATCTAAGTGTTGGATATCAAAATCTGATCTAGCATGGCAAATCTTTTGAGAAAAAAATTTAAAGGAGATTCTTGTGTTAATTTTGGAAGGCTATTAGGTTGCAGTGCACTTCATCCTTCAGAAGGAAAGTAGGCAACATTACTATGAAGCAAGCTTCAACATTACATTAGATTGGAAAGGTCCTGTGTGGATCACCATTGGAGGATATCTACTTTGTTATCTTATGGAGATCATCCTTGCATCGGATCATCATTTTTGGAAAGGTATAATTTCTTACCTTAATTATTATGCATGTTTGATTGAAATCTGTAAGGTCGTCCTAGGGTTTGAGTTTTAGGTTGCTTGTTTTTAATAGTTAAAAGCATGTTAAAAATTTTTAAAAATCATATTCTGCTGTGCAACCGAAACTCAACAGGTTTATTGTTTGAATTTTGAGGCTATTCAAATCTTTTGTATATTGTGGACTAATAAATTGAAATGTTATGTCTTGCCCATAGATTTGTGTTGTGACTCCTTGGTCATTGACTGAGAAAGGTTTGATTAAATTTAAAAATGGTGTTTCTAGAATCATTGATTGGTTTAGATTTTTAACTAGGATAAAAGAAGTTTTTAAACATATTCCTTAGTTATAGATATAAGCATCTGAGAGTTTATATTTTATTCTAAGTTTTGATCCACTTGTAGTGTTTAGTTTTTTTTTAATTTTTTCAAAATATTTTGTTGGGATTAACCCTTCTTGGATGCAGTTTGAGTCTGCACCAGAATCTAACAAAACTATTGTTTCAAGTTTGAATTCTTCTTCTTTAATTAGGATAACTTTGACACACTATTTTTGAATTGTTATGTGTGTTATTGCTTCTATGAAGTCTTGGTCTTCCAATTCTTCATCAGCTTCTTTTGTTTGTAGTTCGTTTCATAATTTATTTGAGATTTTATTTTATTTATTTTATTTTTTATTTGCCCTATCTATACTTGAAGGTTTTGGATTGTTAGAAGCTTCTTTTCCTTAGGTTCAAATCTTTTTAGGATGTTATTTAAGTTATAGGTTGGTTGTACGCTTTTTGTAGAGCTTTCTCCCGATATTGTTTCTTTAAGTTTTGATAAGTATTCTTTTTTTTGTTCTGGATCATCTATTTTATCGATAAAATCTAGCAATAGATGTTATTTTTTTATGATTATGCAAACTTCTTTTTTATTTTCTTGTTCAGATTTTATAGATTCAATACTCTAGATTTCTTCAGAGTTAGAAGCTTCAATGTTTGATTCAAGAAGGAGGATTTTTAATTGCTCTTTTATTGATTTAAGAAGATTTGATTCATCTATTTCTAAGTTGTTAATTTTTTTCTTTAGCTTGTAGTTACTACTATAATGCCCTATCCTGCCAGACTTAGAGCAGATAGGAGGTCTAGATTGGGGAAACTTGGTCATACGCCATTTGGTCTTAGCCGGCTTGGTTTTGGGCCTAAGGAAGGGTTTATTGCTTTTAGGTCTTTTTATAGGTTTGGGCCATTCCTTTTAGGTTTGGACCTTTCTCTTGTAATAGTTTTAACACATTTTCTTAGTTTTCTTCTCAACATTGATTTTTTGTTTGAGTGGTTGAAGGCCGAATTGCTCACAAAAGGATCCTAACTCTTTTTTGGTACTTAATTGTTCTCTTTTTAATTGATGTTTGAGTCTCAGGTCATTATAAAGTAGTAGACCTTCTTCATTAATAATATTTCATTAATAATGTTAATGAGATCTCCATACGTCAGTCTGTCGTATGGGATCCTGCCATTATTTTGACTTCTAAGTTTGTTTCTAATTTTTCCAGAGAATACTGAGGGTAATCCTACAATGAATTTTTCTTTCCAAAAGGATTGATTACAGTCTTTCTTAGTCATGACTCTGATCATGAAGATATCCCTATACCATCTAAAATCTTGAAATTTTTTACATTTTAAATTTGATAAGATTTTTGAGGTTCTATCTCTCAATTTTGAAGGGTCACCTAAGAAGTGTTTAGCAATTGCAAGGATAAAGGTTGGAACAGCATCTTGTAGATCTGATCTATCCTCATCTTTGAAGATAGTTCCTTCTATAGTTTTTCAAACTACAGTGAGAATTTGCTCACGATCAATGTCATCTAAATAGTGGTCCCACAACCTTTCAGTTGGCTGGTAAAACCAGCTACCGAGGCTTGAATGATAGCATGATCAAAGTTTTGGTTTTGTAGGTCGTAGATACCATTGTCATTTTTTGGAGTATATTTAAGATATTGAATTCAGACAAGCCATCTATGTTCCATTCATAGAGGGTATTGGCCGAATATTGGTTTTGGATAATTTGGCCTCTTTCTTCTAGGACCATATCTCGTAAGGTTGGTCTTGGGTAGTAAGCTTTTCTAGATTGTCCACCCTAATTTCTAATTTTGTTTGTTTCTAAATTTTGATCTTCACTTGAATCTTCATAAGTTTTAGTGCCTGAAGATTCGGAGGTTTGTTGGTAGATTTTTATCTGGTAGATTGCTCAGGGGTGTCTTCTACCTTTTGGAGACTTTCTATAGCTTTTAATCTTTTATCTATTTCTTCTATCAGATTAGTGGGTTTAAGTTCTTTTAATTGTTTTTTAGATATTTTGAATGGTTTGAAGATTGGTAAGGAAGTCTTATTGTCTTGAGTTTCAATTTTTTCTTCTTTGATTATTTATTCCATCCTAATCAATTGATCACCTATAGTTTTGAGATTTTGGTTTACAAAATTATTTTATTCTATAATATTTTTTATATCTGTATGATTTGCAATTTCTGAGGGATCAATTTTTAACTTGAATGGGAAGCCACTATTTGGGTTCCCTTAATTAGAATTCTAATTTTTTATAGAGGTGGATGGATTTTTTCTATGACTCTTCCTTTTTCATCCTGCTAGAAAACCATGATTGTTGTATCAAGGATTCCATGGTTTTGCACCCTCTAATCTCCTTACCAAGAGTGATCATCATATTTATATCTTTTTTGGGGTTTCTTATTGACTCATACCAATTAAAGAAAGGTGTTTGGGTTTGAGTCATTTCTAAAAACATATAGTACTCTACATGTAACCTATCTCTTTGTTCCTTAGAGTAGGTCTTGAAGAATTTGCTTCTCTTTTCTGAGTTTTCTTTTGAATAAAAATCTTTCTTTAGAGTTGGTTTATCTATTTTAAATTTAGAGCTGATCACATAGTTTTTCGGATCTTTTTGATCAGTCATCTAAGAATAAGTTGGAAAAATTAGAGAAGATTGGATTTTCTCATACCTAGGTTGAGGGATAAGCAGATCTATCTCTATAGATCTTTATACTCAGTATATAGGATGCTTCATCCAAGTCTTTCATAAAAAAACTTATTCGATAGCCAAGTCTTGATCGATTGCATCATTGGGATATCACTCCTAATGAGTAATAATATGTCATCGACATATAGAACCAAAAAGACAACAGCACTCCCACCTATCTTATTATACATACATGGTTCATCCTCATTTTTGATAAAGTCAAACTCTTTGACTATCATATCAAATTGAATGTTCCAGCTTCTCGAAGCCTGCTTCAATCCATAGATAGATTTTTTTTAGCTTACATACTTGATTTTTCCTCCCACTTGAGATAAATCCCTCTGGCTGAGTGATATATACCTCTTCCTCAAGATTACCATTGAAGAAAGTAGTCTTGACATCTATTTGTCAAATTTTATAGTCATAGTATACCGTTATAGCAAGCAAAATCCTGATGAATTTGAGCATAGCCACTGGTGAGAAGGTTTCATCATAGTCAATTTCTTGTCTTTGTCTGAAACTCTTCATCATCAATCTAGCTTTATAGGTTTCTACTTGGCCATCTGCTCTAATTTTCTTCTTGAAGATCCCCTTGCACCCTATTGTGGTCACACCCTCATGCGCATTAACCAAGGTCCATACTTGGTTGGTGTACATCGAGTCCATCTCAGATTTCATAGATTCCAGCCATCTATCGAGTCTTTACTCATGACAGCTTCCAAATAGGTTAGTAGATCATCATCCTAAATGATGTTGATCGAATTATCACTCTCAATGATAAAACCATATCTCAGAGTTGCTTAATGTATTCTATCTGATCTTTAGAGAGGATGTGTATATTGTGGATGTACCTCATCTTTGGGTACTTCTGATTGAGGATCTTCTTGTGATTTAATCACAGGTATTTCTGGATTGGTTTGTAGATTTTAAACTTTTGTAAGTTTAATATTCCTCCCACTACCTCCTCCTTCGATGAATTTATTTTTCAAGAAAGTGGAGTGTATACTAACAAATATCTTTTATTTCGTAGGATAGTAGAAGTAGTATCCATTAGTTTTTTTGGGATACCCTATAAATCTACACCTGTCTGATCTAACACTAAACTTATGTCCAAAAATATTTGTCACATAAGCAGAACAGTCCCAAATCTTAAGATGTTTAAGATTAGACTTTCTTTCCTTTCATATCTCATATGGTGTGCTTGCAACAGACTTTGAAGATACCCTGTTTAATATATATGTGGCAGTTTTTAGGGTATATCCCCAAAAAGATATTGGAAGATCAGTGAAGTACATCATGCACCTACCATATCCATCAAAATATAATTCTTTCTTTCTGCCACACCATTTAATTGAGGTGTATAAAGAGGGGTTCATTCAGAGAGAGTACCTTTACTTTTAAGATGATCAAGAAATTCACTGGATAAGTATTCTCCTCCTTGATCAGATCGAAGAACCTTGATACTTTTTTCAGTTTGTTTCTCAACCATACTTTGATACTCTTTGAACATAGATTTTAGACTTATGTTTCATAAGATATACATATCTGAACCTTGATAAATCATCCGTAAAGATGATAAAATAGAAGTATCCTCCTCTGGCCTAAGTTATCATCAGTCCACATACATCTGTATATACTAGGGCTAACAACTCGTTTGCCCTCTTTCCATGTTTAGAGAATGGAGTCTTGGTCATCTTACCTATGAGACAAGATTTATAAGTTTCTAATGATTCATAATCATATGGATCAATAAATTCTTTTTTATATAACTTGTTTATCCTTGACTCACTAGTGTGACCAAGACGACAATACTAGGGATATGTGATATTCACATCTTTTCTCTTTCTTTTCATATTTCTTTCAATATGAAAAATATTTTTATTGAGTATAAGAATTAAAAGATTATTATTAATATAACCATTATCATAAAATTCATTAGAAAAGAAAATAGAGCATCCATTTTTTATTAGCCTTATTTCATAACCTTGTTTCAATAACAAAGGTATAGAAATAATATTTCTAATGACCTTTGACATATAATAACAGTCTTTCAATTCTAAAGTTTTGTCCGAAAGTAAATCAAGCCTACAGATTCCCATGGCCTCTGAGTTAATAGACTCTCCACTTGTGCAATAAAGCTCAAAGTCACCTCTTTTCAGACTTTTATATTCTATAGTCGCTGTAATGAATTATAAATATGCGATCTATAGGTGGTATCCAATATCCAAGTATCAGAGTCTGAGCTAATTAATAAAAAATAGGTCTATATCATATGTGCACCTTTTGGTGCTATACTCGCACCCTGCTTCAATCTTGCAAGATAATTCTTGTAATTATTCTTTCAATGTCTAAATTCGCCATAGATAATATCCATGTGGATATCTTTTGCCTTCTTATTATTACTGACCGATCCAAAGTTAGAAATATTCAGAACTTCAGAGTTCTTCTTCGGTACGAACCTAATTTGTAAGTTCCTCAACCAAACAACATAGTTTGGATCAGTCAATATATTTTTATTTATGATATTATGTAGTAAAAATAAAGAAGTCATTATACAGATTTAAATCTATATAAATAAAGAACAATAGTATAAGTAGATCACTCATGTTTGACATGTATAACTAGATGAGGTATTTTAACTAGTTATGTCTTCCACTATTTTATCAAATACCATAGTCCTCTCCTATAGTAAATGAGAAACTCTAATCTAATTTCTTAATGAGATTGAGACCTTAATTCCTTAATGAAGCCTTGTGGATATCACAATAGATCTCAATGAGTTCAGATAGAAAAATCTATCCAATTACATCTTATGCAATTCTCAGCATAATCCTTACCTTCAAAAATACTCATAGTCCTGTGGATATTACAATAAACTATAGTATTTTTAGTTAAGTTAGATCCTTCATTTCGATATAGTTATATCTGAAAAATACTGTCCTTGTAGATATCACAATAAAGCAATATATCCAAAATATGTCATAAAGCATCTAATATGTACCAAGATTGATGGAGATCCCCTCGTTGCTTTTCTTAGATATCAATAAATTGATCAGACTAGCAAACGAAATCAATTAAAAAACCATCGCACTCAAAGACTCCTTAAACACTAATTGATTAATCGATTCAAGAAATAGGTTAGCTTCTGGTTTATAACACTATGACTTAATATAATTTTTATAAGGGCTTTAATGGTCTCATACACATCCTAATTCAACTAATCATAACGATGTACTATTATAGTTGTATCATAACAACTAATCATGACATCTAATCATATCTCTAAGATATGAAATCATAATCATACAACATGATTGTAACATAATAACTATATCATATGTATGAAGTACTAATAACATGTATCAATATAAAATATTCTTTTCATGATTCTTCTTCTTGGGACATCACAATGGCACCCCTACACACCACAAGAGAACCCCATGGAATGGGAAGAGAGGGTCTTTAAACCCTACTTGCTCTTATGACCAGACAGCTTGGTGATGAACCTCAATTTGAGTACTATGCTACTAAGAAAAAATTCTATACATACATCATACATTTAATCTAAAACATATCTCTAAGACATGCTAGGATTTGGATGTTCAATTGGGTTCAACCATTGACTCGACTTGAACCAAACCTAAAATCCATGCTTGATCATAATCAAGATAATATTCTAACTTTTGATTATATAAATCAAGATAGACTCTAATACTACTATTGGATTCTAATGGTGCACCAAAAGGACTAGATATTTAAATTTTTCATTCAAAACATCTGACGCATCAGAAACCCTAATGATCAGAAATCCTTGACTATAACAATCAAAGTACAATTCAATTAAACTTGGATAAGAAGAATACCTATAGTGCTCATCCAAATTTTCATGAGGCATCTAAGATCCACCCTCCAATAGTGATCCACATAAAAATTAGATCAAAAATAGTACTCCTCTTTTATCTTACTTCAAGAGTTCTATTCCCTAGAACTCGACTAGCCTCGTATCAATCAGATTTCTCCAAGAACCTGACTCGACCCCCTTAGAACCTCCTCAAAACTTTTGAATTTCCTTCTTTAGGACCTTTCCAACCCTTATCTGGACTAGATTAGGCTTTGTCTTAAATTTCAAAGTCTTGTCCTAAATCTAAGATAGGTTGTAAGAAAGAAAGGAGAGCAACAGAGAAGAAATTAGAAAGCAGAATGGATTGCCTTAAACACTCAACATGCACACCTATTTATAGGTGTCAGAGGTATGCCCAAAGGTAAGGACATGCCCCACCCAAAAGGCCTATCTAATATGAATATCAAAGATAAGAGATCCTTCAAGCAGAAGGACTCTTATCAATGATACGCTGGTTCAGCATTCTTCCTGCGCACATGACCAGAGAAAGGATGTTTTCACATCCCTTCTCAAATTAGAAACATCTAAAATTTTCCACATGGATAGAAGACTTAATTCTAATTCTAGATCACCTGATAAGGTAAAAAAAATGCACAGAAGGATGTCATCTCACATTTCTTCATGCGAGACCTTATCACCACATGCGCACACATGAGGGGAAGCTTTTGGCATCCGTTTGGCCTTCTGATAAATCTAAAAAAAATTTAGATAAATCTTCATAAAAAATTTAATTAAAAAAAAATATTATCTGATAGGTGGTGTTCCTTTTTAATCATTTTTGATCTATAGAAGGACTCTTCAAAATGTAAAGAGTCGCGAGACTTCAATATGCGCGCAAGAGCCCTTCTCCTTTCCAATTTTTTTCCACCTCATATTTTTTAGAAAAAATCTATCTCATGCTTTGATATGTGCATCAGAGGATGGAGGGTGATATGGGCTATCACATGCATCTGAATCCCAAACCAGAAGGACTCTTCCTTTTGCTCACGCCAACACATGCATGAGTCCCTTTTATTTGTGCCAAGAGTCCTCATCCAAGAGGACTCCTATAAATTGGTGTTAACTTGAGATGTGGCACCCCTTTTTGGGCTGCTTCCTAATGGCATGACTTAACCCAATTGTTTACCAAATTGGGTTAGCAAATTAGCAAGGTATGAGACCAAATTGATCTCCTAAGGAACTAGGGTTTCCACACATGCTAGCATGCTCATCAGGAACCTTGATTGGATCTAAAATTCTAATCAATCTTATCAAAAGGATCTTTGGCCAATTTTTATATGTGTGTAATCCATTGAATTTTACATCTAGCTAGCAATAGGTTCAGGTGCAAGTTGACTGAATTTGATTAGATTCCAATCTAACCGATTTAGGTCCAATCAAGCTAATCCGAGTTCAACAATTAGAATCCTTTTTAATTGGCGATTAAATTAAACTCTTTAATTTAATCAAAACTAAAAGTTAAGATTGACATCTAGTAACATATCATGACTACTCAAAAGATATAAAATTTGATAAAAATACTAAATATATCCTTCAGTGGTAAGTTACCATGCAATCAATCCTTCAATCATCCCTGCATCCCGAATATATTCATGAGTATGAAATTATATCAAACTCAAATTCATATTCATATCAATTTTTGATTAATCAATGATGACTCCAATGATGAAGTATTAGAAACTCTTTCTAACTCCTTCCTGCTTTTGGTCAAAAAACTTTTTTCGAGTCATCTAGAGATGAGAATTTATAAGATGCGATTTTCTCTTATTAAAAGTGATTGATTCTATGTTGACCTACTCATAACTTTCATACACACTCTACTATATCCAGAACATCCCATACATATCTTAATGCCATGCCTAGGTATGAACCAAAATATTGATTCATATGCATAAGATTTCATGATGATCTCAGATCTTAGGATCACATGCACAACTCCCACTTAGAGAACTATCTTTGACATGCAAGTAAGGCTTCCATAAGATGTTCTCTGTCATCGAGTCAATTCAGTAGACTCATTTCCAAATGAGCATCCACATCCTTGTATTAGTGTTTCACACACAAGTGGCTAGTGAGATTTGTCACCTTCTCCGTCGAGCATACATAGGATGTGCCAGTCTATCCAGAATATTGATCCCCAAATTAATGCTCCTACGATCAAAAATATTTAAGATTAGAATTTTAAGTCTCATTGGCATGATCCATTCATGTCTCCTAAAATCATTGTCTTAATCTTTGGGGTTCATTATAATCTTAGACATAATAAGATGCAGCTAAAATGATGAATCAATACCTTATTTTATAATCAAATAATAAATATCATTATATAAGTTAAAAAATTATAAAGAAAAGTCCTATCACAACATACTTACGATTGACTCTTAGGGTACTCTTCCTTCGTGTGGCACCTCGATTGAAAGTTTTGATTAGGTCTAACTATTAATATGTCGAAATTTAGTGCATCTGATAAATGAGTGATCAGGTCCAAGTGTGGCTCGGCCAACCTAACCATCATTAGAAAGACACAACTAAATCAACATATTATGAATGATAATTCTGATAGTCCGATGAGCACCAAGCATATGGCACCTCCAATGATCATCTAAACTGTTGGATCCATTATCATCCAACTTAATGGGAGGCTATGATCTAGTTATTACCATAACTATTTTATTTTTAAGAACCTAATAATTTTAGAAGATTTAATTAGATAAAATAAAAGATAAGAAAAGACTTGATTAGTTAATCTTAATTTTCTCACTGACTTAAACAAGTCAGATCAAAGAAGACTAAGCATAAGCTAGTCTAGCCAATAAGTCATAAATCCTCCCACTGACTTCATCAAATCATGAAGAAGACTTTAGACAAGTATGAACTAGGGGCACCTAATCAATAAGTCATACTGATTTTTTAGCTAGCATGAGTCAACCTTAATCATTAAGTGATCTGATCTGATCAAAATATGATTTACCATGTTGGTCAAGTAAGTGAGATCGGTGGGAGGGATATACCATTAACTTGTAATAGACTCAACCTATGCGAGTAGCTCCCAATTAATGACCACCGATCAAAACTATCATACTTACCTTAGACACCAACTGGTTAGACAGTTTCAATTTGATCAACTTATAGACTTGATTCGACCATGGAGCTACGATTGATAGGATCGCGATGCTGTCGTTAGGACATCGTGATTATCAATCAAATTTTGATTTTAATAAAAATTAAAAATATGTAGAAAGTAGTGAGTCGGGTCGAATCCATAGAGAAAGTAAGATTTTGATTTGAAATATTTGATTTTGCAAAAAAAATAAAATTTTAGAGAAAGTAATTTAAGTCGAAAAATAAAAATTAAAAGTGTGAAAAATAAATCGGATACTAAGATCTACTAACTAGATCCTAACATCTACTTGCAATAAAAATAAATAATAAAAATTTAAAAAGTATAAAAATAAATTGATACTAAGATCTACTAATTAGATCCTAGCATCTATGTGCAAAAAATAAAAGACAAGAATTTAAAGTGCAGAAAAATAAATTTTGTATTAATTAAAATTAAAATTCAAATACAAAAAATTTAAAAGAAATAATAAAATAAAATAAAAATAAAACTATAACAAGAATTTGAAGTTGATCAGCCAAGCCTCGTCGGAAAGATGGTTGATGACCTCTCCATCTTCCGTCGTACTCCGTAGAGCAAACCGACTTTTCTCCTTCTTTTTCTTGGATCCCTAAAGTTATTTAATTTTTTCTATATTTTTTTCTATACTTTCTACTCAATTTTTTTTGCTTTAAGAGCTTATTCTCAGACCCCATATTTATAGATAAATTTTTTATAATTTTTTGATAGGAAAAAGAGTCTTAAAATCTTTAAAAATCATATTAATCTCCTTAAAAATATTTCTGGCCATCGGATGAAGCTTGAACTATCCAGATCTGATCAAAATCCATAGTTTTAATCCAAATCAAAGTCGGATCGAATGTCAGCCATCAGATCGCACTTGGGATTGACCATCGGATCGCGTAGTTTAACTCCTTATCAAAGTTGAAAGCGATAATAGCTGTTGGATCATGTGATGGATCGTTTCTAGACCGTCGGATCGTGCAAAAACCCCTCTTATAAACTGACAATGAACAGCAGTCGTTGGATCGATCTTCAGATTAAATCTTAGCCGTTGGATCGCACCCAGGATCTCTCTCGCTATGAGCCATGCCAGTGGACCACATAACTATTCCTGTGGACCGCGCCCTGGCTCTATGAATCGAGCAGCCGGTCCACCATACACCGAAGGCTATTTTCTTTATTTTTTAGGATATTTTGGCTCCATTTTTACTCCAATTTTTATCAAAAAAATTAAAAAAAATATGCATTAAATTTTTTAATTTTTTTTTAAATTTTGGTGCTTAAATTACTCAATTAAATTAATATCTATTTTTCATAAATATGCTCTAATTTTATATTTTTCTAAAATTATTTAATTTTGTAAGAAAATTTAATTTATTAATAAAATTAGATTTTTGAGAAGATGTTAGCATCATAAATTATCAAAAATATCTTCAATAAATATAAAAATATATCACTTATCACACTCCCCAACTTGAACTTTGCTCGTCCTCAAGTAAATAAAGAATTTAGAATCAAGTACCGTTTAACTTAAAATCTCAAATTTCACCAAATAATTTTCAAAAGGATCACTGATATTCAATAGAGCGTGAATGAGGTCTGTCATTGGGATATTAATACTGATCAATGTGAGAGTTAAACTAAGAACACTAAACTTTTTCTGAACTTTTCTAAATTATTTCTACCTTTATCTCCAAATCATTCACCTTCATATGAACAAGTATATTATTACTTCCGTTCTTTATTTATTAAATTTTTTTTATTTTTTTTAATATTGTACTGCTATTGAATATCTTAATCCCTTAAGCTTTCTATTTGATCCATATAGCGAGTTTTCAACCAGTGACTCCCGAACCAGACGGCTTTAGGGCACTAGTATAGAATACCCCTCGAACCTACTTGCTTGAATCAAATAGACTACGAGATAAAACTAGCTTTACAATAAAGCTTCTTTATCCTTCATAACTTTTGATACAAAACTCAATGCTTGTTTAGGCAAAGAGGCCCGGTTACTCATCATGAAGTACTTATAAATTTTTTTTAAAAAAATATATGAAGAAATGTATAGTTACTTTACACAAACCCATAAAAAGTAAACTCTTCTTTGATGCTGGTAGAAAAATTTAGAAATGCTCAAAGAAAACTATTTAAGTTCTAAACTTAACTTTTTATTGAGTTTTCTTAATACTTGATCTCTCAATATCTCACAAACTCTCTGATCTGTATATCAATTTTTTTTTAAAAAATACTTGGTTTAACTCGATTCTTAAGTGTAATCAGATGCTTAAATATTAAATACTAACTTACTTGAGGACTTAAAAAAAAATTTATTCTCCCCTTCAACTTAATCAATATTGTCCTCAATGAAGTAGAAAATATGAACGGTGCATGTAAAGAGAAAGAAAAGGAGAGATATCATCTGATCCAGAAGTCTTTTCAAAATTGATTCTCCCTCCAACTTAATCAAGATTATCTTCAGATCCCTACAAAAGACACAAAGCAAGACTCGATTATCTTAAACAAAATGCAAAAGAAAGCAAAGACAAAAGTAAAAATTAAAAACTTGAAAATTAGGTTGCCTCCCAAGAAGTGCTAAGTTTACTGTCTTCAGTCAGACCATGCTGATTCTCTCACCTATCCCGTATCAAATTTCAATGATTTTGGATTGCCAATCTTAAGAAGATGGTCTATAATAAATTTTAATATTTTGTTGCCAATCTTCAGAAAGTATTTTACATTCCTGTTCTTAATTGTAATAAGATAATTCACAAACCCATTCAAAGACCCTTGTTTGTTGAGAATTTCTCCTATTTGTTCTTCTAAAATGCTTATGAATTGAGTTTTTAGTTTAGGAGTTGAGTTTGAAGTAATGAGTGCCGGAAGGGTGTTACTTGATTTAAAACATGTATACTCAGATGTAACCAAGGGCAATTTCAATTCTGGAGGGGATAGTGATTCTAAAGAAGAAGAACCGATTTCTAAAGCTGAAGCAAATGAAACTTTTGGTGAATATATCTCAGGTAACTCATCTGTTATCTTTTCAGTATCAATTTTGAGCTCAGGTTCTTCTATCGGATTAATCTCAATACTAACATGTGCTTTAAAATTTACATTTCAGCTAGTATCAGTACTAGCCTCACTCACCTGGTCTTGGTATAAGTCCTTAAGAATTTTATCTCTTGTAAGCTCAAAGATTACTATATCAATTTCAAATTGAGGATTCTTAAGTGGGACATTGGATTGTTGACTAGGTCCAGGTAGTTGGTGGATGGGTGGGTCATTTTCAAAATTCGATATTGGTTCGTTTGGCAATTAACCTAGTTTTCTCCTCATGGTAGACTTAGTTAATTGATCTATTTATGCTTCTAACCTGACGAGAGATTGCTGTTGGATCATGATCATTTGTTGAAGTTGGCTAAATCTATCGTCGGCTAGATTGGTCTGTTGAGGAGGTGGGTATAACGGCTGATTGTAATAAGATAACTGAGTAGGCTGACTAGGCTGACCACCATTATAAGCATAGTTTTGATACTGGGGCCTACTCTGAAAGTTTTGCAAATGAAGAATTTGGGTCTGAGCCTAAGTCCATTGGGGTCTCCAAGAAAAATTAGGATGGTTTCTCCAATCTTGGTTATATGCATTTAAGAATGGGTCATTGATAAGATTAGAGTAACCTTGAGCAGTTTGAACTTGTTCTTAGATGAAAGGTGAAAACTGTGCAGCCATTGGACATTCGCTCACATGATGGGCCGGGCTAGCATAGATAGAATAAATCTTTTGATAATTAGGTAGTGGTGTGTATTGTACAGGAGATTGTTGACTTAATGCTAGGAACTGATCAAATTTCAGGACAAAAAGGTCGACTTTATCTAATCTTTGGGCTATTAGGTTCAGATCGGCCTTAGGACTAGAGTCTGTTTGCTTGATCTCAAAAATTTCTATCCGCTTTTGGTGAGGAATTAATCTTTCGTAGGAGGATAATGAAGCATGATTGATTGAATTTTTACTCAAAGTTTTAAATAAAGTATAGGCTTCATCCTCACTTTTACTCATGAATGCACCCCCACAAGATGCATATACCATCTGTCTGTATTGGTCACCTAAACTCTCATAAAAAGCTTGAACAATTTGCCACTTAGATAGACCATAGTGTGGGCATTTTCTAAGAAGTTCCTTAAGTCTCTCCCATGATTCATGAATTTGTTCTCCTGAAAGCTGAGCAAATCCAGTGATGGCTCACCTCATGGTGTTGGTTCGACCTATGAGATAGAATTTTTTAAGAAACTCGTGCTGCATTTCAGTCCAAGTTTGGATTGATCTCCCTAATGTGCCAAGCCAGTACTTGGCTTTGTCTTTAAGTGAGAAGGGGAATAAGGTCAATCTAAATGCATCATCAGTAAAATTTTGAATTTTCACTGTGGAACAAATTTTTAAGAATTCATCCAGATGCTTGTAAGGATCTTCATTATTATTCCCATAGAAAGACGGAAGCATCTGGATTGTGGTCGACTTGATCTCATAGTGGCTTGCAGGGATATCAGGTAAATGGATACAAGTCGATGGGTTATAGGTGGAAGGAATAAAATATTTCTTCATCTGCCTAGGTGGTTCTCTAGGATCTCCAGCCATTTGATTTTCAGGTTTAATATGAATCAACCATTCTATCTCAGGATTGGGTCTAACTAGGTCAAGATAGAGAGATCTTCTACCTTGCATATACCAGTGCAAACCCTAATGTATGATTCAAGTTTTATTTTTGTTTCATCTTTTTTTTTAAGAGAAAAAGGAGAGAGAAGAAAGAAAAGAGCCCTAGACCTAGATACGTAAGGTGGGAAAAATTAGTTGTGGTTTAGTGTTAATTCAAGTTAGCAAATATTAAACCTAGACACCTATGGGTTTCTTAGACCTAACAGTTTGATGTAGAGTAGCTTAGTCTAGATACAAATTGAATTTGTTCTCACTTCCTTCAACTAGCCAGGTAAGATATGGGATCGTGGGGGTCCCCCTGTTGCTTGCCTTAGACACCAATTGAATTGACCAGGTAAGCTAACGGAACAATTAAATAACCATAAATCCACTTAGGCTAAGCCTTTATAATCTCTAGCCTTAGACACCAGTTTCAGGAGTGAGTCTGGACTTACTTTGCATTTGACTTGACCACAATACTCAGAAATAAACTCGATTAATACTAGGGGCCAATGTCTACTTGATTTTAGTTAGGCTAGGGTTAATGTGGGATGCTGGTTGGTTATTTTTGGGCCAAGAGAGGGTGATGAAATCCCCACCTTATCTTGTTATGGGTGTTGCCCTTAAATTGATTTGAGATGAATATGCACAACCAATTTTAAATAAGGAGTTTCATGCAACTAAATTATATGCATAAAATAAGGAGTTTCATGCAATTTTTGTCTCCAGCAATCACCAAAAATAAATCTACAATGATGAATGCTCCTAAAAATTAAGTTTCTACTCATGCAATTTTTATTAGGTTTATGTGGATGAATTTTAGGTAAATTAAAAAAAATAGTAATTAATACTAAAAAAAATAGTTAAGGCTAGGGTTAGGATTGATCTCACCAATTTGGAAGCTTTCTATCTCTCTTTTTTTTGAATTTTTGAATTTTTTTGTGTAAAAAGATAAAAAAAATTAGTAAGCAATAGTCACAAGAAAACCAAAGAAATTAATCATTAAAATTGATACCTTCCCCGGCAATGGCGCCAAAAATTTGATAGGATCAAGATGCTGTCGTTAGAATACCGTGATTATCAATCAAATTTTGACTTCAATAAAAATTAAAAACATACAGAAAGTAGTGAGTCGGGTCGAATCGACAGAAAATGCAAGATTTTGATTTGAAATCTTTGATTTTGTAAAAATAAAATTTTAGAGAAAGTAATTTAAGTCAGAAAATAAAAATTAAAAGTACGAAAAATAAATCGGATACTAAGATCTACTAACTAGATAGCATCTACTTGCAATAAAAATAAATAATAAAAATTTAAAAAATATAAAAATAAATTGGTACTAAGATCTACTAATTAGATCCTAGCATCTACATGCAAAAATAAAAGACAAAAATTTAAAGTACAGAAAAATAAATTTTGCATTAATTGAAATTAAAATTCAAGTATAAGAAATTTAAAAGGAATAATAAAATAAAATAAAAATAAAACTATAATAAGGATCTAAAGTTGATCAGCCAAGTCTCGTCGGAAAGATAATTGATGACCTCTTCATCTTCTGTTGTACTCCATAGAGCGAACTGACTTTTTTTCTTTTCCTTGGATCCCTAAAGCTATTTAATTTTTTTTCTATTTTTTTCTACACTTTCTACTCAATTTTTTTGCTCTAAAAGCTTATTCCCGGACCTCCCATTTATAGATAAATTTTTTATAATTTTCTGATAGGAAAAAAAATCCTAAAACCCTTAGAAATCATATTAATCCTCTTAAAAATATTTCTGACCATCGGATGGAGCTTGAACCATCCAAATCTGATCAAAATCTATAGTTTTAATCCAAATCAAAGTCGAATCGAATGTCAGCCATTCGATCGCACATGAGATTGATTTTGGACCGTCGGATCGCATAGTTTAACTCCTTATCAAAGTCGGAAGCGATAACAACCATTGGATCACGTGATGGATCGTTTCTAGATCGTTGGATCACGCAAAAGTCCCTCTTATAAACCGACAACGAACAACAGCCATTAGATCGATCTTCAGATTAAATCTCAGTCGTTGGATCACGCCCAAGATCTTTCTTTCACTATGAACCATGCCTGTGGACTACCTAACTATTCTTATGGACCGTGCCCTGGCTCTGTGGACCGAGCGGCCGGTCCACTATACATCGAAGGCTATTTTCTTTATTTTTTAGGATATTTTGGCTCCATTTTTGCTCTGATTTTTATCTAAAAAGTTAAAAAAAATATGCATTAAATTCTTCAAAAAAAAATTTTCATTTTGGTGCTTAAATTGCTCAATTAAATTAACATCTATTTTTCATAAATATGCTTTAATTTTATATTTTTTTTAAAATTATTTAATTTTGTAAAAAAATTTAATTTATTAATAAAATTAGGTTTTTGAGAAGATGTTAGCATCATAAATTATCAAAAATACCTTCAATAAATACAAAAATATACCACTTATCAACGATCAAGGTCTATCTTGGTCTAATCAAAGATATGAATTCTGATCAACTATAACTATTGAGAATTGATCAAGAGAAGAATTGATCCAATTAGAATTAACCATTAATTAATTTGATCAATTACTATCATAGTCTATTATCAATGATTTCTAACCCTATGTCTAACCCAGTTAGATGGATCTGACTCGAGCTAATCTGTAAACTCATGATTTATGAAATTTATGCCTTAGATCTTTGATTCTCAAATCTAGATCACTTCATTCTTAATTAAGTTTTGGGCTGACATGGGTTGAGATTCGGTATTTAAAAATAGTTTCAAATTTTATAAAATATTTTTACAAACTATCATACAATCAAATAAATTTTAATTTCAGATCTAACATACAATATATTAGATCTAAAATAAAAAAATTTTAACTCTTTTCGTTGTTCATCTTCATTAAAAGGATCGCACAGTACCTCTACACACCATAGGAGAACCCCATTGAATGGAAGGAGAGGGCCATAAAATCCTATTTTCTCCTATGTCCGGATGGTTATGAAAATTTATCCAATTCGATTACTATAGTACTGAGATTCAAGATTAATTATTTAGATCTAATCTAAATAATTAAAATCAAATTAAAATCAAATTATATACAAAATATTCATGTCAAAAGTAACCTGGCTCTGATACCATTTGTAGAAAAACTGGCAGTTCAAAGCATGCATTTTTAAAAATTTTGTATAGCGAAAGATAATAGATTAAACATTTTGATCTCCTACGTATGCTTTAGATTAGATTCAAACTATCTACTAAGGATCTATGATATAAAATTTTGATACAAAAAAATTATCTGATATAAAATAAAAACTACATGGATCACATCAATACCCTAGATCAGATCTAACCATTACATCTAATCAGACAAGTTCAGAACTCATTACCTTTGCATAGGTCGATAAGCATGGTATGAGATTCTTCTTGATGTTGAGCAGTCACATAGTTCATCCGACCTCTACAGATTGTCTACTCGAAGCTCTGATCAGATCATCCTTCTCGGGAGTGCTAGCTCGCACAGAAGGCACTGGGTGGCTGAAATAAGCTAATACTTTTGGATCATTTTGACTCTTTTAGATCAAAGGATGGAGCTACACGAGGAGGTGGTAGTGTAGGTGATTGGAATAAGACCCTCTTGTATTTTTTTTTACACAAAAATCTAGAACCGAAACCCTAGAACCCACCCTAGACCTCATGCCCAAAGAGGAAGGTCCCTACCTCTGTTTCTCATGCATGGAAGCCCACCTCCTCTTTGTTTCACACCACCTCTCTCTTAGAAGAGATTTTTTGTGATAAAATTCAATCATTTTGTCACACAAAATGAGAGGAAATTTTAATGTGGCATGGAAAGGTGAAGGGATAAGGATAAAGTGGTTAGATATAGTTCAAATTCAAATCAATTTGAATTCGAAACTCAACCACTTATCCATATCCAAATGGGGCATCACAAGAGCTAAGACATCAGACATTTCTCACATCATTCACTTCATAATTTGTCACACAAACTTCATCCTTCCAAAGGTGATGGTGCAAAGGTATGGATTAGGATAAGCGCAAGGTTGTTTCTAGTCAAATTTCAAATGATTTAAATTCGAATGAAAAACCAACTTATCCTCATCCAAAAGAAACCGGAGAAGGGGGCGACAATGCACTTCTGGGCATGAAAAATATTCATGTAAGAACCTTTCTTGCATGAAGAAAAGGTAGGCGCAGAGAAGAGGTGGCGCATGGGTTGGTTCAATTCGAATTCGAATTCTTATCTAATTAGGTTCTTAATCCAACTAAATTAGGTTAGACCCAATTAGACCATTGAATCTAATCTAATTAGATAATAAATTATCTCAATTAAATTCTAATCAAATTAAAAATTAATTGAGTTTAAATTTTGATCAAATCAAGAATCGAACATCCTTAGCGATTAGATCATCTCATAACCTAATCGGATCAAATCAAATTAAATCTAATTCAATTAGATTTGATCCAAATCTTAATGTTCAATCAAACTAAGCAAATTAGTAATCTAATTGCTAATCAATTCTCTTATAATTTACTAATAATTAGTGAATTAATTTATTATAATTTTTGCTCAAAGTTAACATCAATCGAATTGACGATTATACCTTAAAATGATTCTTAATCATCGATCAGCCTCATGATCAATCAAAAATTTATTTTGAGTATGATCTCATAGGTTCGAACCTAAGTCGGTAGCATAAAAATAATCTTTCTATACCAATCAAACTGATCATCTAGCAATGGTACCCGACGTCCGGATCGATCGAAAGATTGCAAAGCAACATTCAAGTACCTATTAGCATATAGTTATCGTATAATTCATTCTTTTGACCCTAATACTTAAAGTAACTAAGGGTTTAACTGTCAATTCTGAAAAGATCATTCACATTATATTTCAACTTTCAAATCTATCACATGGATTATCTTGATCGAGGTTTTACTAAATTAAAACACACTGATGCATTAACTCTTACTTATTCAGAGAGATCAATTATATCTTGACTCACGCACTGACTTCATAAGTACTTGACTATGCTGAGATATCTTTCATCATTGAATTAGAAATTCAGATTGTCCAGCACCAAAACATAATAAGTTGCTGGTAAGTTACCGTGGTGATCTTAGATCGGAGGGACACTTATATCCATATTCTTCGCGAGCTACTCTTGATAATAGAGTGCTTAGCAGTTGGTCATATTCAGTGAGATCTATCCTTACGTCTTACTTATATGCCATACCAGTGTCTCCACACTCTTTGGTTAAAAGGACAACTAACCCACATGGCATACAATGACCTACACTTGATATAGCTATTATCCTAATAATAGTATATTATTTAGCCTTGAACTAAGTTTAAAGACTAAACGATATATCCTCCTATATCGATTCAAATAGTCTGAAGGATTTCATCACAAAATAAGAGTTCAACCAAGATGTACACAGAGTGATGAGAAAATCAAATAATATTTATTATTTTAACAATACATATATAATTACAATAATTAGCTCTACCATCAATAGGCTGATGATTGGCTTTGGAATATAATTTTCAACATCTTGAGCATTAAGATCAAAGGGATGAATTATACGATAAGTATATGCCAGTAGGTTCTTGAATGTTGCTTTGCAATCATTCGACCTATCCGACTATCAGGTCCTATTGCTAGATGGTTACATCGATTAATTTAATAGGTTGTTTCTGTGCTATCGATATAGATTCAAGCCTATGGGGTCACACTCTAAAAAAATTTCTATCTAATCAAGTGGCTAATCAATGATTAAGAATCATTCTAAGGTATAATCATCAATTCGATTGATGATTAAACTGATACAAAAGTTGTAATGAATTAATTCGCTAATGATTAGTAAATTAAGGAGGATTGATAAGTAATTAGTTTACTGATTAGCTTAATTTGATTGAGCAATGTAATTTGGTTCAAGTCTAATTGAATTAGATTCAATTTGATTTGACCCAACTAGATTATGAGATAACCTAATTGTTAAGGATGATTGATTTCTGATTTGATCAGAAATCGAGCTCGATTAAATTTTGATTTAATCAGGTTTGGAACCTAATTGGATTAAGTTCAAATTATTTAATTGGGTCTAACCTAGTTTGATTAGAATGAAGACTTTTTAGATAACCCTAAGAGTCTAAAACAGCTTGGACTCACCTAGCTACCGATCACCCTTATGCTGCCGCACCCACTCCAATGCAAATATCAAATTTGCATGAGGCTTTTCTATGCCAA
The DNA here is from genome assembly GCF_000442705.2 of Elaeis guineensis. NCBI lineage: Eukaryota > Viridiplantae > Streptophyta > Magnoliopsida > Arecales > Arecaceae > Elaeis > Elaeis guineensis. The sequence continues at coordinate 31,196,088 of NC_026007.2, forward strand.
CAAGGTCTTTGTCGCCCCATTTCAACATCCAAGAGGATGAGATAAGTTCTAGTTTGTTTTGAATTCCATTTGGATTGAGTTTAAATTAGAACCGGGCTCTTGTTTATGTTCGAATTTGATTCAAACTTGATCCTTATCTCTCCATCCATGCCATCTATAAAAGGACTTGATTTTTGTGTGACAAAAAATCAGAGATTATAGAAAGATCATTGAGATTAGGGTTTTGGGCATTAGGTTTTGGGATGGGTGGCCATTGATACGATCGCAATGCTATCGTTAGGACACCATGATTATCAATCAAATTCTGACTTCAATAAAAATTAAAAACATGGAGAAAGTAGTGAGTTTGGTCAAATCCATAGAGAAGGTATGATTTTGATTTGAAATCTTTGATTTTACAAAAAAAATAAAATTTTAAAAAAAATAATTTAATTCAAAAAATAAAAATTAAAAGTACAAAAAATAAATTGGGTACTAAGATCTACTAACTAGATCCCAGCATCTACTTGCAATAAAAATAAATAATAAAAATTTAAAGAGTATAAAAATAAATTAGTACTAAGATCTACTAACTAGATCCTAGCATCTACTTATGAAAAATAAAAGATAAAAATTTAAAGTGTAAGAAAATAAATTTTGTATTAATTGAAATTAAAATTTAAGTATAAAGAATTTAAAAGGAATAATAAAATAAAATAAAAATAAAACTACAATAAAGATCTGAAGTTGATCAGTCAAGCCTCATTAAGAAGATAGTTGATGACCTCTCCGTCTTCCATCGTACTCCGTAGAGTGAACCGACTTCTCTCCTTCTTTTTCTTGGGTCCCTAAAGCTATTTAATTTTTTTCTCTATTTTTTTCTATACTTTCTACTCAATTTTTCTGCTCTCAAAGCTTATTCCTGGACCCCCTATTTATAGATAAATTTTTCATAATTTTTTGATAGAAAAAGAAGTCCTAAAACCCTTAGAAATCATATTAATCTCTCTAAGAATATTCTTGACCATCGGATCAGCTTCGGACCACCCAGATCTGATCAAAATCCATAGTTTTAATCCTTATCAAAGTCGGATCGAATGTCAGCCATTAGATCTGGGTTCTGATGAAGTTCTGATCGTCAGATCGTGCAATTTAAATCCTTAACACAATCAAAAGTATTCTCAGCCGTCCGATCGCTTGATGGATCACTTCTGAGCCATCGGATCGTGCAAAAACTCCTTTTTATAAACCGACAATGGATGCTAACCACCAGATCTGGGTCAGGATGAATTTCAGCTATTGGATCGTACCCAGAATCCTTCTCTCGCTGTGAGCCGCACCTGTGGACCGCGTAAAGTTTTCTATGGACCGTGCCCTGACTCTGTGAACCGACCGACCGATCCACCGTATACTGAAGACTATTTTTTTTATTTTTTAGGATATTTTAGTTCTATTTTTTCTTCGATTTTCACCTGAAAAATTAAAAAAATATATACATTAAATTTTTCAAAAATTTCTCTTCATTTTGGTGCTTAAATTACTCAATTAAATTAACATCTATTTTTTTATAAATATATCTAATTTTATTTTTTTTTCAAAATCACTTATTTTTTAAGAAAATTTAATAAATTCATGAAATTAAGATTTTTAAGAAGATGTTAGCACCATAAATTATCAAAAATATCTTCAATAAATATAAAAATATACCACTTATCACACTCTCCAACTTAAACTTTGCTCGCCTTCGAGTAAAGAAAGAATTTAGAATCAAGTACTATTTAACTTAAAATCTCAAATTTCACTAAATAATTTTCAAAAAGACCACTGATGTTCAGTAGAGTGTAAATGAGGTATGTCATTGAGGTATTAATACTAGTCAATATGAGAGTTAAACTAAAAATACTAAATCTTTTCTGAACTTTTTTAAATTATCACTATCTTTATCTCCAAATCATTCACCTTCACATGGACAAGTATATTGTTACTTCCGTCTTTCATTTATTGATTGATTTTTTTTTAATGTTGTACTACTATTGAGTGTCTTAACCCCTTAAGATTTCTGTTTGACCCATGTAGCGAGTTTTCAGTCAATGACTCTCAAACCAGATGGCTTTAAGACACTAGGTATAAAATACCCCTCAAACTTAATTGCTCGAATCAAACAGACTACGAGTTAAAACTAGCTTTACAACAAAGCTTCTTTACCCTTCATACCTTTTGATACGAAACTTAATGCTTGCTTAGGCAAAGAGGCCCGGTTACTCAGCATGAAGTACTTGAAAACTTTTTTTTTATTTATTTTTTAAATATATGAAGAAACATATAGTTATTTTACACAAGCTCATAAGAAGTAAATTCTTCTTTGATGCTAGTAGAAAGATTTAGAAATACTCAAAGAAAACTATTTAAGTTCTAAACTTAACTCTTTATTGAGTTTCCTTAATACTTGATCCCTCAAAATCTCACAAACTCTCTGATCTGTGCATCAATTTTTTTTTAAAAATGCTTGGTTTAACTTGATTCTTAAATATAATCAGATGCTTAAATACTAAATACTAACTTACTTGAGGACTTAAAATTTTTTTTTATTCTCCCCCTCAACTTAATCAACATTGTCCTCAATGGAGTAGGAAAAATGAATGGTGCATGTAAAGAGAAAGAAAAGGAGAGATATCACCTGATCCATAAGTCTTTTCAAAACTGATTCTCCCCCTAACTTAGCCAAGATTATTTTTAAATCTCTACAAAAGACACAAAGTAAGACTCAATTATCCTAAATAAAATGCAAAAGAAAGCAAAGGCAAAAGCAAAAATTGAAAACTCGAAAACTGGATTGCCTCTCAGGAAGCGCTTAGTTTACCATCTTCAGTCAGACCATGCTGATTTTCTCACTTATCCCATGTCGAATATTAGATTGACAAATTTCAATAGTTTTGGATTGCCAATCTCAAGAAGATGGCCTTTGATAAATTTCAATATTTTATTACCAATCTTCAAAAAGTATTTCACATCTCCATTTTTAATTGTAGTAAGATAATTCACAAACTCATTTACAGACCTTTGTTTATCAAGAATTTCTCCTATTTATTCTTCTAAAATGCTCATGAATTGAGTTTTTGGGTTAGGAGCTAAGTTTGAAGAAATAGGAACTAGAAGGGTATCTTTTGATTTTAAACATGCATTCTCAAGTGTGATCAAAGATGACTGCAGTTCTAGAGGAGGTGATTTTAAAGTGGAAGAACTAGCTTCTAAGGCTGAAGGGAATGAAACTTTTGGTGAATATATCTTAGGTAACTCATTTGCTATCTTCTCAGTATCAATTTTGAGCTCAGGTTCTTCTATCGGATTAGTCTCAATACTAACATATTCTTTCAAATTTACATTTCGGCTAGCATCAGTACTAGCCTCACTCACTTGGTTTTGGTATGAGTCCTTAAGAATTTTATCTCTTATAAGCTCAGAGATTACTATATCAATTTCAAATTGAGGATTCTTAAGTGGGACATTAGATTGATGACTAGATCCAGGTGATTGGTGGATAGATGGGTCATTTTCAAAATTCGATATTGGTTCGTTTGGCAATTGACCTAGTTCTCTCCTCATGGTAGATTCAGTTAATTGATATATTTGTGCTTCTAGCCTAGCGAGAGATTACTGTTAGGTCATGATCATTTGTTGAAGTTGATTAAATTTATCATCGACTAGATTGGTCTGTTGAGGAGGTGGGTATGATGGGTGCTTGTAATAGGATGGCTGAGTAGGCTGACCACTATTATAAGTATAATTTTGGTATTGGAGCCTATTTTGAATGTTCTGGACAGAAAAAATTTGGGTATGAGCCTGAGTCTGTTGGAGTCTCCAAGAAAAATTAGGGTGGTTCCTCCAATCTTGGTTATATATGTTAGAGAATGGATCATTGATAGGTTTGGAGTAACCTTGGGCAGCTTGAACTTGTTCTTGAATGAAAGGTGGAAACTGTGTAGCCGTAGGACATTCGCTCACATGATGGGCCAGGCTAGCACAGATAGAATCAATCTCTTGATAATTAGATGGTGGTGTGTATTGTGCAGGAGATTGTTGATCTAATGCTAGAAACTGATCAAATTTCTGGGCAAGAAAGTCGACTTTATCTAATCTTTGGATTATTAGGTTCAGATCGGCCTTAGGACTAGAGTCAGAATATTTGATCTCATAGAATGATGAAAATATCGATGGGTTATAGGTGGAAGGAATAAAATATTCTTTCATCTGCCTAGGTGGTTCTTAGAATTTCTAGCCATTTGATTATCATGTTTAGCATGGATCAGTCATTCAATTTCAGGATTAAGTTCAACTAGGTCAAAAAAAATTATACCATGTATGTATTAGTGCAAACCCTAATATGTGTATTGTTGAGATTTTTTTTTTTAAGAAGAAGGAGGAGAAAAAGAAGAAAAAAGAAAGAAAGAGAAAAGTTCTAAAGGTGAGATCCTTAAGAAAAGTTTTAGACCTAAAGACATAAGATGAGAAGAATTAGTTGTGGTTAAGTGTTAATTGCAATCAAGTTAGCAAACAGTTAAACCTAGACACCTACAGGTTTCTTAGACCTAACAGTTCGATGTAGAGTGGCTTAGCCTAAATATGAATTGGATTTGTTCTCACTTCCTTCAACTAGCCAAATAAGAGGTGAGGTCATGGGGGTCCTCCCGTTGCTTGTCTTAGACACCAATTGAATTGGCCAAGTAAGCTAACGGAACCAATTAAATAACCACGAGTCCAGTTAGGCAGAAAGAATGATGGTTAATGTGGGATGCTGGTTGGTTATTTTTGGGCCAAGAAAGAATGATGAAATTTTCACCTTATCTTGTTATGGGTGTTATCCTTAAATTGATTTAAAATGAATATGCACAACCAATTTCAAACAAGGAGTTTTATGCAACTAAATTAGATGCATGAAACTAATAAAACTTGAAAGCTTACCTTGTCTCCAGTGATCATCAAAAATAAATCTACAATGATGAATGCTCCTAAAAATTAAGTTTCTACTCTTGTTATGCAACTTTTATTAGGTTTATGTAGATAAATTTTAGGTTAATTAAAAAAAATTAGTAATTAATACTAAAAAAAATAGTTAAGGCTAGGGTTAGGATTGATCTCACTAACTTGGAAGTTTTCTATCTCTTTTTTTTTAATTTTTAAATTTTTTTTTGTAAAAAGATAAAAAAAATTAGTAAGTAATAGTTACAAGAAAATCAAAGAAATCAAACATTAAAATTGGTGCCTTCCCCGACAATAGTGCCAAAAATTGATAGGATCAAGATGCTATCGTTAGGACACCGTGATTATCAATCAAATTCCGACTTCAATAAAAATTAAAAATATGTAGAAAGTAGTGAGTCGGGTCAAATTCATAGAGAAGGCAGGATTTTAATTTAAAATTTTTGATTTTACAAAAAGAAAATAAAATTTTGAAGAAAATAATTTAAATCAAAAAATAAAAATTAAAAGTATGAAAAATAAATTGGATACTAAGATCTACTAACTAGATCCTAGCATCTGCTTGCAATAAAAATAAATAACAAAAATTTAAAGAACATAAAAATAAATTGGTACTAAGATCTACTAACTAGATCCTAGCATCTACTTGCAAAAAATAAAAGATAGAAATTTAAAGTGCAAAAAAATAAATTTTACATTAATTAAAATTAAAATTCAAGTACAAAGAATTAAAAAATAATAATAAAATAAAATAAAAATAAAATTATAACAAAGATCTGAAGTTGATCAGTCAAGCCTCATCGGAAAGATGGTTGATGACCTCTTCATCTTCCATCGTACTCTGTAGAGTGAACCGGCTTCTCTCCTTCTTTTCTTTGGGTCCCTGAAGCTATTTAATTTTTTTTTTCTATACTTTCTATTCAATTTTTCTACTTTCAAAGTTTATTCCCGGACCTCCTATTTATAGATAAATTTTTTTATAATTTTTTGATAAGAAAAGGAGTCTTAAAATCCTTAAAAATTATATTAATCTTCTTAGAAATATTTCTGGCCGTCGGATTAGCTTCAGACTATCCAGATCTGATCAAAATCCATAGTTTTAATTCTTATCAAAGTCGGATCGAATGTCAGCTGTTGGATCTGGGTTCTGATGAAGTTCTGACCGTCGAATCGTGCAATTTAAATCTTTAACACAGTCGGGAGCATCCTCAGCCGTCCGATCGCATGATGGATCATTTCTAGGCCGTCGGATCATGCAAAAATCTCTCTTTATAAACCAACAATGGATGCTGACCATCGGATTTGGGTCGGGATGAATTTCAGTCATTGGATCGTGCCCAGAATCCTTCTCTTGCTGTGAGCCGCGCTTGTGGATCGCATGAAGTTTTCTGTGGATCGTGCCCTGGCTCTGTGGACTGACCGACCAGTCCACCGTACATCGAATGCTATTCTTTTTATTTTTTGGATATTTTACTTCTGTTTTCGCTCTGATTTTTACCTAAAAAATTGAAAAAAATATGCATTAAATTCTTCAAAAATTTCTCTTCATTGATGCTTAAATTGCTTAATTAAATTAATATCTATTTTTTTATAAATATATCTAATTTCATATTTTTTTCAAAATCACTTATTTTTAAAAAAAATTCAATAAATTCATAAAATTAGAATTTTTAAGAAGATGTTAGCACCATAAATTACCAAAAATATCTTCAATAAATATAAAAATATATCACTTATCAACCATCTTGGGCGTGTGAGCATAGAGAAGTTCTTTCTCCTCTTGGGTGAGATATCTAGATCAGACTAAGGTTTTTAGGTGAGGAAAAAACAAAGAGAGAAGAAAGTTCTCTTCTATCTTTCCACCACTACATCCTCCTTCTCCACCTTCAGATCCAGAGGAGTTTGGGAGATCCGGAGGAGTCTAGGAGCAGATCAAACTTCCAGCAAGTCTTCATGCGAACTAGCATTTTTGGAAAGATTGACCAGTGCAAGACTTCGAGTGGACCAACCATAGAAGCTAGACACCCTATGCGGCTATGGACATCCTTCGAGTCTTTGCGATTTAGATGCGAAGACCTTCTACCTGCACTCAGGTATCAAGTTCTTAACTTGATCTGTGCGTAGATGTGATCTACCAATGCATGTTTAGATGTGATCTTGCATGCTGATTTTATTTTTTAGATCCTTGTATGCATATATATCATGTTATAGATCTTAGAGTAGGTGTTAAGATTAGATCTTAAAAATATTTTTTTTTATACATTAAATTGTTTAATCTATTCTATTCTACTGCTTAAAATTATAAAAATACATACTTTGTGCATACCGATTTTCTATCATAGAGAACTGTGAAGGAGGTCAGAGTCTTACCGGACAGGTGGCAACACTAAATCGGTTCGTGTCCAGATCAGTCGAATGATGCCTCCGTTCTTTAAGATCTTGAGACAATCCAAAAGTTTTTTATGCATTGCAGAATGCAATCGCACCTTCGAGGAGCTAACGGGCTACCTGGCTTCCCTGCCACTTCTCAGCAAGCTAAGCATGGGCGAAGAGTTGTACTTGTCCTTAGCAGTTTCTCCAATTGTGGTGAGCTCTGTCTTGGTTCAGGAACAAAAGAAAATTTAGAAACCCATTTATTATATTAACCGAACCCTCCACAATGCTAAACTCCAATACATTAAAATGGAGAAGCTCATTTTCGCCCCCATCATCTTTACTCGAAGACTGCAGCCCTATTTTCAAGCATATCCGATCGTAGTTATGACTGACCAACCCTTAAAGGTGGCCTTACATCGGTCCAACACTTCAGGGCGATTAGCGAAATGAGTGATTGAACTTATAGAATTCGAAATAAAATTTAGACCTCAATCTTCCATTAAAGCTCAAGCTTTAGTTGACTTCATAGTAGAATGTACCATTACTGAAGATCCAACGGGGTCGAAAGTGGCTAAAGGAGTCGGGATACTTGATCGGGACATGCCCTATGTGCAAAGTGAATTCTGGACTATGAACATGGATGGATCATCTACTCCTGCTGGATCTGGTGCAGGACTGTTGCTTTCTGGATAAGATGGGTTCACCATAGAATATGCCCTATGATTCAACTTTTCTGCAATCAATAACGAAGTTGAATATGAAGCCCTTCTGGCTGGATTAAGGGTTGCACAAGAATTAGGAGTCAAGAAGCTAAAAATCTACACTGACTCTCAACTAGTAGCTCATCAAATTAAAGGAGAGTACAAAGCACGAGAAAAGAATATGAAAAAATACCTCTCAAAAGTAAAGAATTTTATTTTGACATTTTTTGACTTTGAAATCTAGTAGGTACCTCAGGTGGAGAACTCTAGGACCGATTTGCTTTCCAAATTAGCAACCTTGGCACCAGGTGATCTTCCAAAAGGTTCATTCTTTGAAGAATTAGAGAAGCCAAGCCTCGAGGAACTGATCCAAGTTTTGCAGATCGATGAAGAGTATAGTTGGATCGACCCCTTTGTTCACTTCTTGAGAGATGGAGTGTTGCTGGCCAACTCGAAGGAAGCCAGGAAAATTAAGCATCAGACCCCTCATTATATCCTCCATGAAGGCAAACTTTACAAGTATTCCTTCTCCTTGCCACTTCTTAGGTGCCTTCGCCCCACCGAAGCTGAATATGCCCTACGGAAGGTGCATGAGGGGATATGTGGAAACCATGTGGCCGATAAATTACTAGCCTACAGACTACTTCAATGGGGATATTACTGGCCCAAAATGCAAGACGATGCCGTCAAGTTCGTCAAACGCTGTGATCGATGTTAGGAGATCATCAATATTCGCACCTGTCAGCCACTCCGTTAGCCTCAATTGCAGCCCCCTGGCCATTCATGCAATGGGGGATGGACATCCTGAGTCCCTTTATCCCAGCTTTGGGACAGAGAAAGTTTCTACCTATAGCAATCGACTACTTTACTAAATGGGTGAAAGTCGAACTTTTAGCTAAGATTACTGAAGCCAGAGTAATGGACTTCATCTGAAAGTCCATCATTTGCAGATTCGACCTTCCGCGAGTGCTGATCACAAACAACGGGTGCCAGTACTCTGGGTCAAGATTCACTGAATTCTATCGAGAATGAGGCATTTCTCAATATTTTACTTCTGTAGGGCATCTGCAAGTAAATAGTGAAGCCGAAGTCATCAATCAAACCCTTCTACAGGGATTGAAGGTTAGGATCGATCGAGCCAAGGAAGCATGGATGGATGAACTCTATAGCATCCTATAGACCTACAGAACCACTCAGAGGACTCCGACATGTGAGACTCCTTTTCATCTTTCCTTCGAAACAAAAGCCGTTATACCCATGGAGATTGGACTTCCATCATTTCGGGTCGAGAACTACAATGATAAAACTAATATGGAGCAACTTCAAGTGAACCTAGATCTGCTTGAAGAAGTTCGCAAAAAAGTACGGATGGCAGTCTATCAACAAAAAATGACCCAATATTACAACTCCCGCATCAGAGGTAAAGAGTTTAGGATTGGCGACCTGATCTTACGCCGAAATGAAGTCTCCCAACCTATAGAACATGAAAAGTTAGCTCCCAAATGGGAAGGTCCTTATCAAGTAGAAGGAATCATCCGACCTGGAACCTACCACCTAAAATGGCTAGATGGAACACCCATATCTCATACCTGGAACTCAGAAAATCTCCATATGTATTACAGATGATGTATCTAGTTAATAAATGGTGTTTCTCTCTTTGATCTCATATTTTCTCTGATCTTCGGCTTGAATTCAATGTGCGCCTTACTAGGTTCATAGCAATAATGCATCTCGAAACAAAAAGATGACATTGTGCGAAAATAAAATACATTTTACTAGAATAGTTTCATTTCATTTCACCATAATCATTATTCACAAGAGCAGAAAGGCACTGCACGCAAACAAATAGAAAAAAGAAAAACACTAAAAAAAGAGAAAAAAGAAAAAAAAATAGATATATAAAGGGGGACTGGCGATGTCCTATTAGATCAACAATAATCTATCAACACCAAGGCTAAGATCCAAGACAAGGACCATCTGATCTTCATCAACCTATGACGTCCTATTAGATCGGAGATGATCCATCAACACCAAGGCTAAGATCCAGGACTAGAACCATCTGATCTTCATCAACCAGCGATGTCTTATTAGACCGGTGATGATCCATCAACACCAAGGCCAAGATCCAAGACAAGGACTACTATCTAATCTTCATCCAAAGAAAAGGCTTCAACCTCCTTGTCACAATTATCAAGGCAGAGTCGATGTAGATCCAACTTCGACTCCAGTTGATGGATACAAGCCTTGCAGCCCTCAAAACCTTGGATGAAGCTGGCAACGGAGGCATCAAAAGCTCCCCCTTGAAGGCCTTTGAGGCCTTATACTCCACAATACAGCAGAATCGAGCCTTGTCAAAGGCCACAGCATCCATGCCCTGATTGGGGGCTTCGATGGAAGTGGAGGACCCTTCTCCTGAAACTTAAGGGGGAGAGGGACGATCAATTCGGGGAGACTCCGACGATCTGTCCCTCTCCCGTCTCGATTTTCACCATCTTCTTGAAGACCCGACCTTGTTGGTCGCATCTCCCATCTATCGTAGGGAAGGCTCCATATCGACAAATCATCAAAAAGGGGAAATGTGTCATGGTGGATAGATCACTTGGGTAAGAGAGGCTCCAATTTATAAGGATGCCAAATAGGGGGCACTCCTTCATTCAGCAACCACATCGTGCCATGCATCTTAACATCAAAACACCAGTCGATGTGCTTATTCCCAGAGTTGCCAAGGAATGACTGCGAGAGAATTTTCGAACCATTTCCCTCGAGAATGGTGCTCATTTTAATGGTAGGGGACTGTCAAAAGTCCCACAATCTCTTGTTCTAATTTTCAGATGCAACTGCTGGCTTCCCCATTCCATACAGTCAACTTTGGCAACTAAATAAAGGGTAACGATCCGTTTGACCCGTGAAAGGCCAAACTTATCTTCTGACTAGTCAATAATTAAAGCCCCCACCTATTCGATGGGAGCATAAGTGAAGCCCCCACCTCTTCGGTGGGAGTGCGACAGAAGCCCCCACCTCTTCGATGGGAGTGCAAGTGAAGCCCCCATCTATGATGCTAAATTCAGTACAGGGATAAAATGATAATTTTAAAACTTTTTCAAAATCATGATTTTACAATGAAAATTATTAATTAATCTAATTAATTAACATGAATTTACCCTACACTAGGATCTAAATATGATATATAGCATGCATTCATTTAAATTTGAAATTCAAATTCGAACAGTAAACACTTTACTGTAATGAGTTCAGAACACAATACCTTTGTGCGGGTAGTAGATCGTCGTAATTTGATCACCGTTGAGAGAGTCTGATCGTCGCGATGCAGCCACACAGTGTGTCTGGCCTCTGCGGATCATCCACATGAAGCTCTCAGTCTGATCGACTCCTCACGAGTGCTAGCTCGTTGTAGAACCCTTTTGACGGCCGATCCTGATCGAACTCCTTCGATCGATGTCTGTCGATTCTTCGGATGCTTCAGATCGTCAACAGACGTGCTTGAGAGGATATTGAAGATCTTTCTGAGATTTTGTGAGCTCACGACACTCGTAGCTCACTTTCTCACTTTCCGAACCCCAGGCTAAAACTCTAGGAAACTCACCGGAAATCTTGCACCCACTTTTCTTTCTTTTTCTCTTGGAAGGATATGGACTTCCTTCTCACACACAAGACTTCTCACATCCCAAAATTTTTCTCCAAAAAATCTTCTTCTTACACGCCCCACTCTTCTCCTCCTTTTATAACAACGTCAAACGTCTTATCCAAAAGAAAGGATAAAGATGAGTAATTGCACATTTGAATTCAAATCAAATTTTGAATTCAAATAGACACCAACTCATCCCTTATTAACTAAAGGCATGAGGCGTGGCTTAAATTATGCATGGAGTGATTTCATGAGAAACCTTTTCTCATGTAATAAATGGGGCATAAAAAAAGAGATAAGGTGCAAAGATTGATTGCCCATTCAAATTCAAACTTTATTTTGAATTTGAATGGCCAACCAATCATCCTTATCCATTCATATGGCACATTAAAGTGGGGCGTGGAGAGGGCTTGGCATGAGAAAATAATTCATGAGAAGTTCCTTCTCATGAATTCAAATGGGTACAATGGAAGTGAGGTGGCGCATGGAGATTGGGTCAAGATGGTTTAATTATTTAAACCAACCTAATTGAACCAAATAATTTAGGTCCAATTAGACTAATTTAAATCTAACTAAATTAGGCTTAATTAAGCTTAATAAAATCCTAATCAAATCAGAAATTGACTAAGCCCAACCCCTGATCAAATCAGGGACCAAACCATCTCGACGATTAGGTCAACTCTTAACCTAATCGGGTCAAATCCAACTGAATCCAATTCAATTGGACTTGATCCAAAAATAATTACTCAATCAAATTGAGTTAATTAGTGATCAAATCACTAATTAAACTTCTCATAAATATTGAGTCCAAATCCGATGGGCAATCGGGTATCAGAATTCATCGATATGTAACCCTGATCGAAAAGTCCCAACTAGTGGGACTCTTGACCCCGGTACCCATAATGTGTGAAACTCATGATCAGAGAATCCTGATTCTCGATCACTGAGTCCCAAACATGTAGGATTCTACATCAGCCATCAGATCAGATAGGAACCTCTAATGTGTGTGACCCCACAGGTTCGAACCTAAGCCGATAGCACAGGAACCAATTCCTGTACTAATCGAAGTGACCATCTAGCAATTGTACCTGTTGGTGCAGAAATCCGCCTGCGTCGGAGAAGCTGGAGTTGAGAAAGCCGCGGTCGCCGCCGGGACCTGCAAGGGAAGTCTAAACCAGAGGTGGGGTTGCTCCGGCAAGACCCTCCGACGCTCAAGTCAGTTCCCTGCCTCAACAAGAATGGAGTGCTCGAACGGAGAATTTAGCAGAGTTTTGAGATAAGGCAAAAGAGCTTAAAAAATAACGTATCTGAGTCCCCCCTTTTATAGGCGGGGGAGGCAACGGACTGATGGCGACGTGTGTAACTGCCTGGTAGTGGGCCGCCCATGGTCAGGGGAATTGATTGCGAAAGATAATGGAGCAGACACGTGGGTATCACCTCGACTTGCCATGTGGAATCCGTTATGAGGGGTGGAGCAGCGTCCGTCGTCAGGAGAATCGCATGGTATCCGTCGCAGGAGGTGGAGCAGGTTCGTGGCCGTTACTGTGGCCTGCCAGGGGGATAATGGAGCTGTGCGGAGTCCGCCACAGGAAGTGGAGCAGGGCGGCTATGGCTGCTGCGGTTTGTCAGGGAGTGATGATGCTGCGTGGAGTCCGCCACAGGAGGTGGAGCAGGGTCGCGGCCGTTTTGAGGGCCTGACAGGGGGCGCGGATCTATCGATTGAAGCTCGGCAATGGTCGGAGCCGTCGTGATCGGAGTCCGGCTCCCGTAGGAGTCCGGGCGGAGCTGTTCTGATGTCGGCGGTGGAGTCCGGCTCCCGTAGGAGTCCGGGCGGAGCTGTGCTGATGTCGTCGGTGGAGCCCGGCTCCTGTAGAAGTCCGGGCGGAGCTGCGCTTGCTGATGGTGATGGAGCCCGGCTCCCGTAGGAGTCCGGGCGGAGCTGCGCTGCAAACAAAGTCAAGGGTGAAGTCCGGCTCTCGTAGGAGTCCGGACTGAGCTTACCAGCAATTGATATTGAGAGCGGAGCCCGGCTCCCGTAGGAGTCCGGGCGGAGCTGTGCTGATGTCGTCGGTGGAGCCCGGCTCCCGTAGGAGTCCGGGCGGAGCTGCGCTTGCTGATGGCGGTGGAGCCCGGCTCCGCGGAGCTGCGCTGCAAACAAAGTCAAGGGTGAAGTCCGGCTCTCGTAGGAGTCCGGACTGAGCTTACCAGCAATTGATATTGAGAGCGGAGCCCGGCTCCCGTAGGAGTCCGGGCGGAGCTGTGCTGATGTCGTCGGTGGAGCCCGGCTCCCGTAGGAGTCCGGGCGGAGCTGCGCTTGCTGATGGCGGTGGAGCCCGACTCCGCGGAGCTGCGCTGCAAACAAAGTCAAGGGTGAAGTCCGGCTCTCGTAGGAGTCCGGACTGAGCTTACCAGCAATTGATATTGAGAGCGGAGCCCGGCTCCCGTAGGAGTCCGGGCGGAGCTGTGCTGATGTCGTCGGTGGAGCCCGACTCCCGTAGGAGTCCGGGGGGAGCGGTGCTTGCTGATGGCGGTGGAGCCCGGCTCCCGTAGGAGCCCGGGCGGAGCTACACTTGCTGATGGCGGTGGAGCCCGGCTCCCGTAGGAGTCCGGGCGGAGCTGTGCTGATGCCGTCGGTGGAGCCCGGCTCCCGTAGGAGTCCGGGCGGAGCCTTTCTGATGTCGGAGGTGGAGCTCGGCTCCCGTAGGAGTCCGGGCGGAGCTGCTGCAAACAAAGTCAAGGGTGAAGTCCGGCTCTGATAGGAGTCCGGATTGAGCTTACCAGCGATCGATATTGAGAGCGGAGCCCAGCTCCCGTAGGAGTCCGGGCGGAGCTGTTTTGATGTTGGCGGCGGAGCCCGGCTCCCGTAGGAGTCCGGGGGGAGCGGTGCTTGCTGATGGCGGTGGAGCTCGGCTCCCGTAGGAGCCCGGGCGGAGCTGCACTTGCTGATGGCGGTGGAGCCCGGCTCCCGTAGGAGTCTGGGCGGAGCTGTGCTGATGCCATCGGCGGTTCCGTCGTGGGTTCCGGCTGTGGGTATTTTATACCCAACATCAGTCCCCCTACATCCGAGTTTTGAATTTCAAACGAAGGAAGTACACAGAAGTACAGCCGGAACCGTCCCTTCGAATCCCGCGCCCTGCCGCTCCCAGATATTTTGGCATTAAATGAGCGCGTGCCGGAGTCTTTTCGAATTGGGGCGGAATGAGGGGACGCTTCGAAGACCCCGCAGGTACGCTGGCCTAGGTACGGTGCAATTATGGCCCTGCCAACCGCCAGCCGCCTTCAGCCATCTACCGCGGGGAGTGGGACACGTGTCGGATGCGGACTGGTCTGAGGGGATTCGAGATCATTATGACGCCGGATCCTAGGGTCTATTTAAACCCGTCCTCCCCCCTTCAGGCACCCCACTCCGCTTCTGATTTCTTGCTGGCGTCTGTCATCTCCCGAGAGTCTGCTCTAGCGAATGCCCTCTCGAGCCGTAGGCGCCTTCCGCTTCTCGCTCCCCAGGCCCTCAGAGCAAGATAGGTTAGTGCCCACCTTCTTCTTCTTACTGCTTAGGGTTCTCTCCTCCTTACACTTCTTTTGTGTCCTCTCCTGAGTTGACTTCCGGTGTCCCCCTCCTTTCTCGGCTTGCTTTTCTAGGGCTCTTTAGGTTTTTCCCCGAGAAAAAATGTCTTCTGAATCTTCTGCCTCCGTAAGTTCTGGGAGTTCTTCTGCTTCGAACCCCCAGGCCCCCGTTTCTGTGGACGAACCCGCGCTCGGGGCAGGGCCTCGCCCGGTTTTCGCGCCGGGCGCCATTTCGTGTTCGTCGACCCCGGACGAACTTCTCCTGATAAGGGCTCGATACGGGGTCCCTGCGGAGTATGACCTGGAGCTTCCTGGCCCCTCTGATAGGGCCAGCGCTTCCCCTCCCGATCGCTTTTGCCTGTACCAGGAGGCCTTTCGTGCCGGGCTTCGGCTTCCGCTCCCAAACTTCGTCGCCGCCTTCTTTCGCTTTTTAGATATTTCACTTGCTTCTGTTGCCCCGAATTCCTTTAGGTTTTTGATAGGGTTTCTCTCTCTCTGCCATATAGCCGAGGTCCAGCCATCCCTCTCCTTATTCAGACATTTCTACACCTTCAAACGCCATCCTTCAGCGAAGGACTGGTGGTACTTCTCCCCTCAGTTCGGCAAGAAGGGGTTGCTGAAGGGCGCCCCTTCTTCGATTCACAACTGGAAGGGGAAATTTCTCTTTGTTTACTGCCCGACCCTGGAATTGGGCCTACCCCCTTGGGGGTCTCTGAGGGATTCCGTCCGCCGGGCTCCTGGCCTGGGAGAGGACGACCTTCAGGCCGCCCAGAAGCTCCTGAGTTATCCCGCTCCTTCCCTTCCAAACCTACTGAGGGAGCCGCTTCTCTTCAACATCGGCCTGAGCCCTCAAGATCCAGCAAGTATACATCTTTCCTTTTCTTGTCTTCTTCTTCCCTCTCTTCCTTTTTCCTCTTTCCTCTTCTTTCTTTTCTTTCTTCTTTTTTTTTTTTTTTTTTTTTTTTTGAACTGATTGGTGCTGCTTTTTCCTTCTTCTTTTCTTTTCCCCCTCTTTCTTTTTTTTTTTTTTTTTTTTTTAGCAATGGACGCCGAGGCCACACGGATGCTCGCCAAGGCCATGAGAGCCCAGAAAAGGAAGGGCGCGACGACTTCCGGCTCGACGAAGAGGGCCAGGGTGGAGGAGACGAGCCCGGCCGTGCCCGGCGATCGACATTCCTTCGGATGCCGAGCCAGCGGCCCCCCGGGCTCCCCCAGGGAGCCCACTGACTGGGGTCCCAATTCCGGAGGTTCGCCCCGCAGAGGCGCCTGCCGCGGGGAGGAGGAGAAAATCGGTGGCCCGCAGGCCGAGCAGCCACCGAGCCGCTGCAGACGAGTCCGTCTGCTCCGAGGGGGGATCGGAGAATCCCTTCAACGACAAGGCTCTAATCCGTCGGTTGCTCGATGGTTGCATCATGTCCGATGTCGTGGAGAGGATCGACCGCGCCGATCCCGAGCAGCGGGCCTGGGACACCTTGGGGTCCTTTCTTGAGGTAAGCGGATTTTTATTTGCACAGTTGCCTCAGTCTTTGTTGTAATTCTCCATCTATCTTTGCAGATCGGGCACCAGCTCTTCGCCTATGTCGAGGCGTCGGGCCGCATGAGAAGGGATCTCCTCCGGGCGGAGGAGCGCTGCCAAGACGAGGTTGTTCGTCTTCAAGCGAAGACGGTCGAGGTGGCCGCTCTCCGGGAGGCCCTGGAGAGGGAGAGACAGGACCGGGAAGAGGAAAGACAAGCCCGGGAGGAGGAGAGACGAGCCCGGGAGGCGGAGAGACGGAGCCTGGAGGAGTCGGTGAGGAAGGCGGAGGCCGAGGTCGCCCAGCTGGCCGAGCAAACTCCGGTTCTGGTCTCGGAGGCCAGGACCCTTGCGGTGGAGGAGTTCAAGGCCTCCGCGGAGATGAGGGAGCTGAACGTCCAGTTCGGCCTGGAGGCATTTACCAAAGGGTTTGAGCTTTGCCGGGAGAAGGTGGCCAGCAGATATCCCGATCTTGGCCTCGAATTCTTGGAGGAGTCCGACGACGAGGCCGGCCCTTCGCCCGCCGCCACAGCAGTTGCACCCCCCGCGCCGAACTCTCCACCCCCCGCTCCCGAGGTCTGAGACCTCCGACCTTGTATCTTTCTTTTGTTGTCATGCTTCCTTTTCATTTGTCTTCAAGATCACTTAATAAAGCCGAATTTCTTTTTGTGGATGATTTTTTCCTCCCTCTGCTCCTTCCTTCCGACCCTTCTTCTTGTAACGAATCAGTCTTTGACGCTTGCCTCTTCCGATGGCAGTGCCTCGCTGAAGCACTCCCCTTGCCCCTGGGGGTCCCGCTGAAGTCCACTATCCGACGGTTGAAAAAGGAGGTCCTCCACTTGACGAGGAAGCTGAAGAAGTCAGAAGGCGAGCTCCGTCAGGCGAAAAAATGCTACTCCGAGGCCGCTGCCGAGGCCGCCCACTTCAGAAGTATTCAAGTGAAGGCGATCATGGACTACAGCCGGAGGAAGGCGAACTTTGCGAAGGAGCTCGAAGAATGCACGAAGAGCGCTAGCGACCGAACTTGGGCTCAAGAAGCCAGGATCAGCGCCCTTAAAGTGGAGCTGTCGGCTGCCAAGAGGAGGATCGGCCAGCTGGAAGGGAACTCACCCCGACTCATAGCGCGGGATGAGCAGATATGGTCACAAAAAGTTTCCGACCTCCAGAAGCAGCTTCGAGATGCCGAGATGAGCCACGATGTGCAGCGGGCCAGCTGGCGCCGACAGGTAGAGGAGTTCAAGGGGAGATTCCATCGATCGGCGGACGAGGTGGTTCGCCTCCAGAGGCAGTTGGTTACTAGGGCGCAGCTTGCTAACGCCCAAGATAACGAAGAGCTCCGGGCCCTGAGAGGCACTGTCGAAGGGATTTCCGTCTCCCTTGGGGAGAAGACAGCTGAGCTTCAACAAGTAAAAATCCAGCTGGGGCTTGAGCGGAAGGCCGTCGCAGACGCAGAGGCGGAGTCCAAAGTTTTGCGGAAGTGGCATCGGGAAGCGGAGGCTGAGAGTCGACGACTTCGTCAGGCGCTCCAGGATATGCTGCAAAAGAAGGAAGAACTAGAGGAGATGGTGGAGACCCTGAGGCAGTCTTGGTCAGGGGATGGAGGTGATCACCCTATGTTAGGGGGAGCAGGACCTCCTTAGAGTTCTTTAGTAGTCACCCCCCTTTTGTAGCTGCCCCCCTTTTCTTTTCTTGTCGTTTTGTCCCTCTTTTTCCGGCCGCCCTGGCCCTGTAGCACATATATCGGAAATGAGAAAAAGGCATTTTGTTACCTTGTCCGCGCGTAGCGCTAATATTGTCGTTCGTTGACCCTTTCTCGTTGTTTGGCCTGTTTGGCTTAGAGGTCGCCGTGGGAAAGGGCTCTTCCCTTCCATCCGATCTCGTCATGTGGCCGAGCCTCGCCACCGTTTTTAACCCTTGCTGGCGGAGTGGCGGATGGAGCCCGGCTTTCTTAGGAGCCCGGGCGAAGTCTTTCTTGGGGGCGGAACCCGGCTCCCGTAGGAGTCCGGGTGAAGCTTTATCTGGCGGCGGAACCCGGTTCCCGTAGGAGTCCGGGTGAAGCTTTACCTGGCGGTGGAACCCGGCTCCCGTAGGAGTCCGGGTGGAGCTTTACCTTGGCGGCGGAACCCGGCTCCCGTAGGAGTCCGGGTGAAGCTTTACCTTGGCGGCGGAACCCGGCTCCCGTAGGAGTCCGGGTGAAGCTTTACCTTGGCGGCGGAACCCGGCTCCCGTAGGAGTCCGGGTGAAGCTTTACCTTGGCGGCGGAACCCGGCTCCCGTAGGAGTCCGGGTGAAGCTTTACCTTGGCGGCGGAACCCGGCTCCCGTAGGAGTCCGGGTGGAGCTTTACCTTGGCGGCAGAGCCCGGCTCCCGCAGGAGTCCGGGTGAAGCTTTACCTTGGCGGCGGAACCCGGCTCCCGTAGGAGTCCGGGTGAAGCTTTACCTTGGCGGCGGAACCCGGCTCCCGTAGGAGTCCGGGTGAAGCTTTACCTTGGCGGCGGAACCCGGCTCCCGTAGGAGTCCGGGTGGAGCTTACCTTTGCGGCGGAACCCGGCTCCCGTAGGAGTCCGGGTCTTCCATTTTGCTCGAGCCGGTGGCGAGGTTCTCGTCATCAGCCTGGCTTGTGGGGGCGCGTTAGGGCACTGTAAGGCCTCTCCCCCCTCCGGTCTAAAAGAACCGGGCCTTCAACTTTGCTCATGTCAGGATGAGGTTCTCCTCCTGTTCCTGACATGGCTATGGGGGCACATTAGGGCATTGCAAGGCCTCTCCCCCCATCCGGTCTAAAAGAACCGGGCCTTCGACTTTGCTCAAGTTAGGGTGAGGTTTTCCTCCTATCCCTAACAGGGCTGTGGGGGCACATTAGGGCGTTTAAGGCCTCTCCCCCCATCCGGTCTAAAAGAACCGGGCCTTTGACTTTGCTCAAGTTAGGGTGAGGTTTTCCTCCTGTCCCTAACAGGGCTGTGGGGGCACATTAGGGCGTTGTAAGGCCTCTCCCCCCATCCGGTCTAAAAGAACCGGGCCTTCGACTTTGCTCATGTCAGGACGAGGTTCTCCTCCTGTTCCTGACACGGCCGTTGCTTTTTGGAGAGGTCATATCCAGTCATAATACATCCGCGTTAAGCGGGAGGAGTGCGTTAGCTAGAAAGAAATGTAGATTCAAAACGAAATAGTAAGTGATACATTTACAGTTCTCCCACTCCTCCTTGAGGCCCCCGGCGATGGAGTCGATGGTCCCAATAGGAGGCCGGTCCCCGGGCTGCTCCTCCCTCTTCTGCGGTTCGGGCGGTGGGAGGGCTCTTGGCCGGTCTCCTCTACCCTCAGGCCTGCGGCGGATGAATCTGTCGAGCCGACCTCGCCGGATGAGCTCCTCGATCTCGTCCTGAAGCTGGATGCACTCTTCGGTGTCGTGGCCGTGGTCGCGGTGGTAGAGGCAGAACTTGTTGGGGTTGTGCTTCTCGGGGTGCGTGCGCATCCTCTCCGGCCTAGGGATCAGCTCCCTGACCTCCATCAGTACCTGGGCCTTCGAGGCGTTGAGGGGGGTGTAGCTGCGGAACTTCCCTGGCGGGGAACTCCGCCGAAACCTGTTGTCCGGGCTCCTCTGCCTGCATGCCCGGGGTGGAGTATGGGCGCGTTTGTGCCCAGGAGGGGATCGGGAGCGAGGCCGGGCTTCCCTTGGCCTCTTCTCAACCGCGGGCTTGCCAGAATCTCCCACCTGGCGCTCCCTTGCAGTCTCTTCATCCTTCATTTTGAAGGCCTCTTCCGCTCGGGCGTATCCTTCAGCCCGAGCCAGCAGATCAGCGAAATCCCTGGGGTACTTCTTCTCCAGGGAGTACAGAAGGTCATTCTTCTGAAGGCCACCTTTCAGGGCGGCCATGGCAACCGACTGGTCCAAATTTCGGACCTCCAACGCCGCGATGTTGAAGCGGTTGATGTAGGCCCGTATGGACTCCCCTTCCCTCTGCTTGATGTTGATGAGGGACTCCGAACCTTTCCGGGGACGTCGGCTGCTGACAAAATGGGCCACGAATTGGTGGCTCATTTGGTCGAAGGAGAAGATGGTACCCGGCTTCAGTGCCGAGTACCAGTTTCTTGCTGCTCCCTTCAAAGTAGACGGGAAAGCCCGGCACAAGATGGCGTCGGGGGCACCATGAAGCAGCATCATCGTTCGGAAGGCTTCCAGGTGGTCCACCGGGTCCGACGTCCCGTCGTAGCTTTCAAACTGGGGGAGCTTGAAATTCGGCGGGATCGGTTCCTGCATAATCATTTGGGAGAAGGGAGGGTCAGTGCAGATATCCTCACCGTAAGTGGGAGGCGCATGGCGGAGTTCTTCGATCCGCCGGTTCATCTCCTGGAGCCTCCGGTCCAGGAAATCCTCTCGACTTCGAGTCTCGAGGGTCCTTTGGCAGAACGGGGGCAGGGATCTCCCAGGGGTGGAGTCGTGGTCCGACCGAGGGCTCTCCACCCTCGGATTCGCCTTCTCGGGAAGGACGGGGCGGCTAGCCCAGGTGGCCCGCCCCACCGTCGGGTTCTGGCATTCCGGAGATGCCCCTTCCGGATGCGCTGACGCCTGCGGCGGCTGCTGCTGCATCACCTGTACGGCCTCGACGAGGCCCTTGACCTGCTGCGCCAGCAAGTCAAACTGCTCCGCGCCGACCGCCGTCGCCGGAGGGGGAGGAGGAGCTGGCTGAGAAATGGGAGGGGAGGCCGGAGCCTGAGATCTGGCCGCGGAGGCCGTGGACCGCCGGGTGGACACCCTGCACGGAGGCATCGGGTGTCGATCTCGCGGGGGAGGATTAGGAGTAGATGACGGAGAGATGGCCGGAGGTGGCTCCGTTGAGCGCTCTTTCAAGAACAAGGGTGCTGCGAAGACACAGGCCCTCCTTCTAGCGCCAATCCTGTTGGTGCAAAAATCCGCCTGCGCCGGAGAAGCTGGAGTTGAGAAAACCGCAGTCGCCGCCGGGACCTGCAAGGGAAGTCTAAACCGGAGGTGGGGTTGCTCCGGCAAGACCCTCCGACGCTCAAGTCAGTTTCCTGCCTTAACAAGAATGGAGTGCTCGAACGGAGAATTTAGCAGAGTTTTGAGATAAGGCAAAAGAGCTTAAAAAATAACGTATCTGAGTCCCCCCTTTTATAGGCGGGGGAGGCAACGGACTGATGGCGACGTGTGTAACTGCCTGGTAGTGGGCCGCCCATGGTCAGGAGAATTGATTGCGAAAGATAATGGAGCAGACACGTGGGTATCACCTCGACTTGCCATGTGGAATCCGTTATGAGGGGTGGAGCAGCGTCCGTCGTCAGGAGAATCGCATGGTATCCGTCGCAGGAGGTGGAGCAGGTTCGTGGCCGTTACTGTGGCCTGCCAGGGGGATAATGGAGCTGTGCGGAGTCCGCCACAGGAAGTGGAGCAGGGCGGCTATGGCTGCTGCGGTTTGTCAGGGAGTGATGATGCTGCGTGGAGTCCGCCACAGGAGGTGGAGCAGGGTCGCGGCCGTTTTGAGGGCCTGACAGGGGGCGCGGATCTATCGATTGAAGCTCGACAATGGTCGAAGCCGTCGTGATCGGAGTCCGGCTCCCGTAGGAGTCCGGGCGGAGCTGTTCTGATGTCGGCGGTGGAGTCTGGCTCCCGTAGGAGTCCGGGCGGAGCTGTGCTGATGTCGTCGGTGGAGCCCGACTCCCGTAGAAGTCCGGGCGGAGCTGCGCTTGCTGATGGCGGTGGAGCCCGGCTCCCGTAGGAGTCCGGGCGGAGCTGCGCTGCAAACAAAGTCAAGGGTGAAGTTCGTCAGTGGAGCCCGGCTCCCGTAGGAGTCCGGGCGGAGCTGCGCTTGCTGATGGTGGTGGAGCCCGGCTCCGCGGAGCTGCGCTGCAAACAAAGTCAAGGGTGAAGTCCGGCTCTCGTAGGAGTCCGGACTGAGCTTACCAGCAATTGATATTGAGAGCGGAGCCCGGCTCCCGTAGGAGTCCGGGCGGAGCTGTGCTGATGTCGTCGGTGGAGCCCGGCTCCCGTAGGAGTCCGGGCGGAGCTGCGCTTGCTGATGGCGGTGGAGCCCGGCTCCGCGGAGCTGCGCTGCAAACAAAGTCAAGGGTGAAGTCCGGCTCTCGTAGGAGTCCGGACTGAGCTTACCAGCAATTGATATTGAGAGCGGAGCCCGGCTCCCGTAGGAGTCCGGGCGGAGCTGTGCTGATGTCGTCGGTGGAGCCCGGCTCCCGTAGGAGTCCGGGGGGAGCGGTGCTTGCTGATGGCGGTGGAGCCCGGCTCCCGTAGGAGCCCGGGCGGAGCTGCACTTGCTGATGGCGGTGGAGCCCGGCTCCCGTAGGAGTCCGGGCGGAGCTGTGCTGATGCCGTCGGTGGAGCCCGGCTCTAGTAGGAGTCCGGGCGGAGCCTTTCTGATGTCGGAGGTGGAGCTCGGCTCCCGTAGGAGTCCGGACGGAGCTGCTGCAAACAAAGTCAAGGGTGAAGTCCGGCTCTGATAGGAGTCCGGATTGAGCTTACCAGCGATCGATATTGAGAGCGGAGCCCGGCTCCCGTAGGAGTCCGGGCAGAGCTGTTTTGATGTTGGCGGCGGAGCCCGGCTCCCGTAGGAGTCCGGGGGGAGCGGTGCTTGCTAATGGCGGTGGAGCCCGACTCCCGTAGGAGCCCGGGCGGAGCTGCACTTGCTGATGGCGGTGGAGCCCAGCTCCCGTAGGAGTCTGGGCGGAGCTGTGCTGATGCCGTCGGCGGTTCCGCCGTGGGTTCCGGCTGTGGGTATTTTATACCCAACAGTACCCGATATCCGGATAGGTCGAAGAGTCACAATCGTAATACTCAGAACCTACATGAATATGGTTACTGTATAATTCATCCTTTTGACCCCTGTATTTAGGACGACTCAGAGTTAAACTGTCAACCCTGATCAGATCATCCGAATCATGCTCAACTCAAACAGTCCTGTGACTCCTCACAAGGACTACCCTGGCCAAGGTTTTGCTAAATTGAAATACGACTGTACACAGCTCCTAAACTGGAGTGGTCAATCCTATCTTGACACACGCACCGACAAGTCAAGTACTTGACTACACCCAGCAGTCTTCCATCACTGAATTAAAAATTCAGGTAGTCCAGTGCCTAAGTGCAGTGAGTTGCTTGCATCGGAGCAAATCTTGACAGCAGAAATAGCTCCGGAGTCGGTCACGTTCAGTGCAGATATATCCTTACATCTCACCTGTATGCCATACTAGTGTCTCCACACTTATTGGTTAAGAGGACAACCAACCTATATAGCACACAACGACCTATGCTTGATAAACATTGTCATCCTTGGTAACAACGTATCATTTGGTCGCGAATAGATTTAAGGACTAAACGACAAATCCTCCTTTGTCGAGTCTAAATAGTCCTAAGGACTTCACCACAACATACGAGTTCATTAGAAGATGAAATTTTTGTGATGAAAAATATTAAAATAATTTTTATTAATTCATAATTCATGTACAAATACAAAAATGAGCACAACCGTCAACAGACTGACGATTGGCTTTGGGATACTATTCCCAACAATCTATTTGATGGAAGTGCGATAGAAGTCCCTACCTATTCAGTAGGAGTGCAAGTGAAGCCTCCACCTCTTCGATGGGAGTGCAAGTGAAGCCCCCACCTATTCGATGAGAGTACGAATAAAATCTCCACCTATTCGATGGGAGTATGAATAAAACCCTCACCTATTCAGTTGAAGTACGAATAAAGCCTCCATCTATTCGATAGGAGTGCGAGTAAAGTCTCCACCTCTTCAATGGGAATGTAAGTGAAGCCCCCACCTATTTGGTGGGAGTACAAGTGAAACCCTCACCTATTTGGTGGGAGTGCAAGTGAAGCCCCCACCTTTTGGTGGAAGTGCAAGTGAAGCCCCCATCTTTGGTGGGAGTACAAGTGAAGCCTCCATCTATTCGATGGAAGTACAAATGAAACCCCCACCTATTCAGTGAGAGTACGAGTGAAGCCCCCGTCTCTTCGATGGGAGTGCGAGTGAAGCCCCCACCTATTTGGTGGAAGTGTGAATGAAGCTCCCACCTTTTTGGTGGGAGTGTGAATGAAGCCCCCACTTATTTGGTAGGAGTACAAGTGAAGCCCCTATCTCTTCAGTGGACGTGCAAGTGAAGCCCCCACCTATTCAATGAAGGTACGAATAAAGCTCCCACCTATTCAGTCAAAGTGCAATAAAAGCCCCCACCTCTTCGGTGAGAGTGCAAGTGAAGCCTCCACTTATTCAGTAGGAGTGCGAATGACGCCCCATCTATTTGGTGGGTATGCAAGTAAAGCCTCCATCTCTTCAATGGGAGTGCAAATGAGGCCCCCATCTATTCAGTGGGAGTATAAGGGAAGCCCTCACCTATTCGGTGGAGGTGCACAAGAAGTCCCACTTATTCGGTGGGAGTACAAACGAGACTTCCACCCATTTGGTGGGAATACAGAAAGCCCCCATGACATTACAAATGCCCGCACTATCAAAGATCTAAGCTCTGTTGTTTACATGTTTATTGGGTTGTAATTATATCACAAACTCCCCGCACGTGTTCCCCATATTTACTTGACAATAAGATGGAATCTACTCACTAAAGGATCATACCCTAGATTGCGTCAGGATACGTCGCTCTCCTAACCCCAAGTGGTAACAACACTGGTTTCAAGGCCATTAGTCGCGAATCTGACCTCTGTGGAAGTCACCGAACTCCTAATCCAGCTACTCCACTCATCCCCCAATAGAGCACCTAGGATTATTCTAGTGAGGTCAGAGGAAGGGAGCCAACAATCGAAACTAAATTGGAGAACAAACTCTAAAAGTGCTCGTGAGACCATTGCTAATAGAGTCGAAGTCAAGGCTCATCCAAGGATAAGGCAAGACCGAACCTAAGCTTGAAATAGGATAATCTATGAAAATAAGGCTTGAAGATCCTTCTAGAAGTCTGAAGACCCTTATGATGGAAAGATTCTGGATTGAGCATTTTCACCGACCCAACCTAACTAGCACAAAACAACCAAATATAATCAAAAAATGAAACTGCAATAAACTAGATGTATGCAACGTAAGTTCTACCATAGCTCAAACATTATATATATGATGATTACAAGGTAAAGCATCGCAACAAAGGTGATTATACAGATGTGAAGAAAATGAGAAAAGAGAAAATAAGAGCTGATATCTGCTCTACTTTGTTACTAACATGGTGGTTTCTCCACTTACTGTCGATGAAATCCTTACCGATCCAGTCGGAAAGCAGCATGGCATCAGTAGCGGTGGGTAAAGCCAGTACTAGTAGGCCATTGAGGGCCTCAGGGATGTCGTCTCCAAGCGGTGGAGATCATGGTCCACACTGAAAAGCCATCATGCAGCCCGCTGGCCATCCTTCTTTGAAGCACATGCTCCGCATAAATGTCATAAGAGACTATCATCGAAGCCATATCCGATCTAGACATGGCATTGGGTTTGCCTCTCAAAGCTGCAGATCCGCTCTTCGCATGAGTAGGACGACTATTTCCAAAACCTCCTAAGCTAAACTAAAACCCATTAAGTGACTCCCCTTTCTTAAGATGATGTTACGGATGAAATTTGTCCAATGTCGGAGGTGCTGGAGCATAATGAAGTCCAATGAGTCGATAGAGACCGGACCTGTAAAAAAAGTCTCCATCGAAGGTGTCTTCGGGGGAAATCCTTCGATGTTCAAGTCAGATTCTCGTAATAGGCAAGAAAGAACATGTATTACTGAGAGAAAGAGGAGACATACCTTTTGAATCTCCATTTTACCTTGATATAAAGGAGGCTAGAGCCATGGGAGAGTAGAGGTTGTCAGAGATATTTTGTCTCCCATTAAATATCCTAGAGAGCCATGCTTAGCAATGTTACCTTATGGCACATGGAGGCCATCCCTGTTATTGGCATAGGCTAGCAAGTGATGGCTAAAAAATATTGGGGGGGGGGCGCTGGGGGGAGGAGGGGGCGCTATGCTCATGATTACTCCCATTTATTAATGGGGGCATGTGATGGGCTATAGAGAGGCCTTATGGGGCTTATAGCCAAAGCTGATAATAGAGGTCGATGTAGGGATCAATAGTTGAGGATCAGTCAATTGAGAGTGAGACGACAACTGAAGCAGGAGTCAAGGCCACCACAGGGCCCACAGGTCAAAATGGAGATCAGACAAATACAAGGAGCACAAGTACTCGTGAGCGGAAGACAAGCACAGGGGTTCGGCCTCTTTCTGCTCTTCTTCTTCCACCACTGTCTCTATTCTCCCTCTTCTTTCTTTTCTTTGTCTGATATGGCTTATGGGGAATTGGGACAAGAGGGGGAGGCATCAATGCCTCTGTCAAGCTCAGGTGATCCAAAACAATTCTTGGAGCATAGGGGGAGACTGCTTGTATTGATTGTATGAGTTGACTTTTGAGGAGATAGGAGAATGATATGGTCTCACCTTCCTTTTGACCACCTGCACCTTTAATAGATGGGTGTGACCAGTTAGCAAGAAAACATCTCAAGGCCATCATGACAAGTCGCAGTCTTTAATAACCTGATTTGATAGCTGCACAGAAGGTTCGGCTGATGGCAACCGAACCAAGGGTCAAGAGGAATAGGCCTCGGAGGTCGGCAGCAAGCTTGGTACGAATGCTGAGGTCGGAGCCGACAATCGAAGTCCAAGTGACCGATGTGACCCTATCCCATATAGGGGATATGGCCCGATGGATTGGGCAAGGATCAATCTTTCCAAAATGATGGATTGTAATAGTGAATGGCTCCCACATACCCCATGACTTCGGATTTGCCGATGGGTTCGGCTGTTGGAGGGCATTAGCACCATCAAAGAGCGAATCAGCCGTGGACTCAGTATAGTCCAAGATGCGCACCGAGGAGAAAAGGCGCGACGCAGGATCAGATAGATCGGAGGATTTCAAAACTTTGGCACCCACACCAGAGGTCGGATCAGCCGGCGAGATATAGCACGGCCTAGGGTTGGCTCCACCGGTGAGGTTCGGTGCGGATGGAGACGAAGCTCACAAGCGGAGATTTTGGTGCTGACTGGGGGTCTTCACAAGAATGGTGCGGCCGATCATGCAGGGCACGCCCCAACTAGTCCAGCTTTGGGGTCACCTCGGGGCCACCTGGGACCGGATCCACCGGTGGGTTCGATGTGGCTAGAGGAAAGGTGCACGCAGGGGACTGAACATGCCGGTAGGCTTGGGTGCCGACATAGAAGCGGTGCACAAGAGAGCAGTCTGGGGGTTCGGCCATGTGAGAGGCTTCAGTCGCCAAAAAAGGAGGCTTTGGAGAGTCTTGGGCCCACATCGGGGTCGGGGGAGAACGAAGGGGCCTCCGATGCCGGATCCGGTGCTGGCAATCGCACGGTGAGCGTGGGAGAAGGCCGGGGTGGCCGATCCTAGATCCAGCGATGGTAGGCGCGTGCGTGAGTTCGAGGGAGGCCCCGGGCCGCTGATGTTGGGCTCAGCATGCACGGGGGATGCGTTGGGGCCGCCTAATCCTGGGCACAGCAAGCATGGGGGAGGTCGATACCAGCCTTGGAGCCGATGGAGACGCTCACAGGGAAGGCCGGTGCCGACTTCGAAGCTGTCGGAGACGCTTGCACGGGAGGCCGATGCCGGCTTCGAAGCCGATGAAGATGCTCGCAGGGGAGGCCGGCTGCCCAATCCCGGCCACGACGCGCAGAGGGGGAGATCGACTATCCGATCCCGACCACGGTGCTCAGAGGGAGAGACCGGCTGCCTGATCTTGGTTATGGCATGCGCGGGGGAGAGTCGGTACCAATAGGGGCCGAGAGGCTTCGGAGATGCGGAGGCGCGCAAGAGAACCACCTGTGCTCTCACTCTTTCCCAACGCTCTTCCTCTCTCTTTCTGTGTTACTTATGACAAGATTGTAATGGGATAAGACGAGAGATACTGATGCACGTGCCAGGCTCACGTGGATTAGGAGGAATCCGGAGCACATGCATGATGGATCTCACGTGGTCGAAAATTTGACAAAATACAAGGGTAGCATGGCATTTTATACACTGATGGCATCCTCTGTAGCGGGCTTCGAGGCCATTAAAGGCCAATCTAGTTTGTGGGGTCATTTGCGCATGCGGGAGAAATATGGCCGCTCGTGAGATTTGCGCATAGATAGCCTCGTCATAATTTTCTACAATCAAACTGTTATTAATTAAAATATTTAAAATTTTTTATTTTTATCTATATTCATTGTTTCGATCTCTGTGTTGTTGCATTTCAAACTTGATCATATTTAAATTTTACATCAGAAAGGTCTTCTATTTCTTATTGAAGAGTGAGATCTTCTACTCTCTCACTGAATAGTAGAGGCTTCGGCTGTACTCCCTTGAAAAAGTAGAGGTTTTGCTGGCTCTTCTATCGAAGAATGGGGGTTTCGACTGTAGAGACTTTGTCGGCTCTCCCACCAAAGAGAAGGGACTTCAGCTGCACTTCCTCGGAAGAGTGGAGGCTTTGTATATATTTTTATCGAATATGTGGGGGCTTCATATATACTCCCCCATCATGGGGACTTCAACTGTACTCCCATCATCTTGGAGGTTTCATATGCACTCCCACCGAATGGTGGAGGCTTTATTTGCACTCCCATCAAAGTGGTAGGGGCTGTTGAAATTTGAGGTTTGGTGTATATATATATGTATTTCAAAACTTTATTTTCTAAACATCGCAGTGGAGAACAAGATTAAAACGTTTTTAATCTGAATTATGCATGTATGAAAATATAAAACCACATGGATTTATTTCATATGCTGAATTGATATATGCTGAAATTCAGATTGTGATCGAATCACATACCTGTTTCTCAATCCTATTCTTCAAATCTGAATCTGGTAGAGAAAATGTTCTTTCTTAAATGTATAAGTATCTGGTCTCTAGGAGTATCCACTTAGGACCAGCCTGGAATAGTCCTCTTTAATTTGAATTTTTTTCTCCAAAAATTCAGCCTACTGAATTTGAATGAAGTCTGGATTGCGATCAATACTTGATCTCTTTCCTTGATCTTCTTCTTTTCTTCTTCTCTAGAGTTTCTCCTTGCTATGCGCTGCTTCCAGATGCTAGAAACCAGTAAAGAAGAAGCACCCAACAGCCTTGGGTGTGGAACACCTTGGCGAGTCCCAAGAGAAGGGGCATGTAGAACATCCAAGAAAGAAGAGAAAAGGGGAGGAAGAGAGGGTGTGGAGATCTTCTATGGGCGTGGGGGCTACTAGTTTGGATGCTCTAAGGATCTTAGGGGAGATCCCTTTAAATAGGCATAAAGATTGAATCCTATTCAATCACATAATACAAGTCCTACTTGCATTGGATTTCCTATTAACTTAAGTTATCCAACTTACTTTAGAAGACCTTTTAGGCGCCAACAATTGAGGCCCTTGCACTCATAATTAGACATCCCAAAATACACCCAAAAGATGCCCCATAGGAGAACTAAAGGTCTTCTAATCAATGGATATGCCCAACTTGATCAAATCAAAGTGGCACTCAAGAATAACTATCAAAAAAATTAATTAGGGACTTACATCCTAAATTTATATGATCCATAACTTTAGACACCTAACAATTGGAGTCTCATGAATCTTATTTATGTCGGTTATTAGTAGATAATTAAGTTAAAATTATTTTATCAAATAAGTAATCCCAACGAAAAATAAAATTAGGTCCAACCATGGGCTAGCAAGGTTATCATGAACCTAATGTTGGGAATAGTGTCCCAAAGCCAATTATCAGCCTGTTGACGGTTGTGCTCTTTTTTGTATTAGTATATGAATTATAAATTAATAAAAATTATTTTGATATTTTTTCATCAAAAATTGTTTCATCTTCTAATGAACTCCTGTGTTGTGGTGAAGTCCTTAGGACTATTTAGATTCGACAAAGGAGGATTTGTCGTTTAGTCTTTAAACTTGTTCGCGACCAAATGATACGTTGTTACCAAGGACAACAACATTTATCAAGCAGAGGTCGTTGTGTACCATATAGGTTGGTTGTCCTCTTAACCAAGGAGTGTGGAGACACTGGTATGGCATACAGGTGAGATGTAAGGGTACATTTGCACTGAACGTGACCAACTCCAGAGTTTTTTCTGCTGTCAAGATTTGCTCCGATTGGATATGGGTATAACTGTCCCTCCGACCTGAGACTGTCACAGTGACTTGCAAGCAACTCACTGTACTTAGGTACTGGACTACCTGAATTTTTAATTCAGTGATGGAAGACTGCTGGGTGTAGTCAAGTACTTGACTTATCGGTACATGTGTCAAGATGGGATTGACCACTCCAGTTTAAGGAGCTGTGTACAGTCGTGTTTCAATTTAGCAAAACCTTGGCCAGGGTAGTCCTAGTGAGGAGTCACAGGACTGTTTGAGTTGAACACGATTCGGATGATCTGATCAGGGTTGACAGTTTAACCCTGAGTCATCCTATACACAGGGGTCAAAAGGGATGAATTATACAGTAACCATATTCGCATAGGTTCTGAATATTGCGATTGCGACTGTTCGACCTATCCGAACGTCGAGTACCATTATTAGATGGTCACTTCGATTAGTACAGAAATTGGTTCCTGTGCTATCAGCTTAGGTTTGAACCTGCGGGGTCACACACATTAGAGGTTCCTATCTGATCTGATGGCTGGTGAAGAGTCCCACTGGACTGAGACTCTTCGACTAAGAGTCCTAATGCTCAGGGACTCTGAGTCCCATGTGTCTGGGACTTTATGATCGAGAATCAAGATTCTCTGATCACGAGTTCCACACATTTTGGGTACCATGGTCCAGAGTCCTACTGGTTTGGGACTCTTCGATCAGGATTTCATATCGATGGACTTTGATGTCCGATTGCCCATCGAATTTGGACTCAATATTTATGAGAGATTTAATTAGTGATTTGATCACTAATTAACTCAATTTGATTGAGTAATTATTTTTAGATCAAGTCCAATTGAATTGAATTCAGTTGGGTTTGACCCGATTAGGTTAAGAGTTGACCTAATCGTCAAGGTGGTTTGGTCCCTGATCTGATCAAGGGTTGGGCTTGGTCAATTTTTGATTTGATTAGGATTTTATTGAGCCTAATTAAGCCTAATTATGTTGGATTTAACTTAGTCTAATTGTGCTTAACCTATTTTGATAAAGTTGGTTCAATTAGATTAGTTTAAAATTTCAAACCACCTTTGACTTATCTCCCTGCGCCACCTAACCCACCTGTGCCTATTTGAATTCATGAGAAACAAGTTCTCGTGAATTTTCTCCCATGCAAAAGCCTTCCCACGCCCCTCCCTTGTGCGCCATTTGTGTGGATAATGATAAGGTTGGTTGGCCATTCAAATTCAAATAATGTTTGAATTTGAATAGGCAACTAATCTATGCGCCACCTTATCCTTTTATGCACCCCATTCTCTACACGAGAAAAAGTTTCTCATGTAAATTCTCCACGCACAAAGAACCCACACCCCCTTCTTCTCATGCCAAGAGTGGATAAAGATTGGTTGGTTGGCATTTGAATTCAAATTCGATTTGAATTCAAGTGAGCAACCACCGAGCTTTATCCTCTCACGCGGTGAAAATGCTGTAAAGACACGGTCTTGTATCATTTTAAAAAGAAAGAGAAGGTGGGGCGTGTGTAGATCTAATCCGTAAGAAAAAGGGTGGCATAAGAAAGGCCTTCTGCGTGAGAAAAGAAAAGAAAAGAAAAGAAAAGAAGAGAGAAAGGGCGTAGGGTCTTCTATGAGTACCCTAGGGTTTCTGCCTAGGATTCGGAAAGTGAGAAGGTGAGCTACGAGTGTCGTGAGTCCATCAAACTTTAGAGAGAGCTTCATCAACCTCTCTACTATCTCTGCTGACGATCCAGAGTATCCAAAGAATCGGCAGACACCGATCGAAGGAGTTCGATCAGCATCAGCCGTCGAAAGGGTTCTGCGATGAACTAGCATTCGTGAAGAGCCGATCAGACCGGAAGCTTCGTGTGGATGATCCACAGAGGTCAGACATACTGTATGGCTGTATTACAATGATCAGACCTTCTCGACGGTAATCAGACTGCGGTGATTGACTACCCGCACGAAGGTAATGTGTTCTGAACACATAACAGTAAAATATTTACTGTAGAATTTAAAATTTTAAATTTAAATGCATGCTATATATATCATATTTAGATCCTTATGTAGGATTAATACATGTTAATTAATTAGATTAATTAATAATTTTTGCTGTAAAATTATAATTTTAAAAAAGTTTTAAAATTATCGTTTTACCCCTGCACTGAAATTCACTTCAAATGGTATCAGAGCAGGTTCCAAAATATGATATACATTTACATGCGTAGATTAAGTAGTAATCTAAAAGTTTAAATTTAAAATTTAAATTTGAATTTTGAAATTCAAAATTTAAAATTTGAATTTTGAAATTTGAAATTCAAAATTCAAAAATTTAAAATTCAAAATTTAAAATTTAAAATTTGTTTGAAATTTTAAATTTGAAATTCAAAATTTAAAATTCAAAATTTAAAATTCAAAAATTTGAAATTTGAAATTTGTTTGAAATTTGAAATTCAAAATTTAAAATTTAAAATTTAAAATTTAAATTTTGAAATTGGTATATTTAGATATACTTGATCCAAGTAGCAAGTAGTCTAATTGGATTGTTTCTATGGTCGTCCAATCATAGGTGAAAAGTAGGGTTTAAAGGCCCTCTCCTCCCATTTGATGGGATTCTCCTATGACGGTAGGGGTGCCGAGCGATTATATCCCATACAGACGAAGCAGCGAAAGGACTTAATTGTAAAGGTTCAATTATAAAATTTATCATGAATGTATTAGATTAGATCTAAAAGAATATTCATGATTTATTTTGAGTTATTTTCTATTATGTAATTAGCAATAGGATTACTGTTTATGAAATGTGCTGATCAGTTTGTGAAATGAGTCAACACATTTGGTGAACAGAAAATAAAAACTTTCAAATTTAAAAATTATTTTCAAAATATCAAACCCTAACCCATCAGCCCAAATACTTAATTAAAAAAATTAAGTGTTGTCTAGTTGGTCTAGAATTGTGAATTAAGACCTAAGACAATTGCATAAACTTGTGGGTCAATGGATTAGGTCCATAATTGGGTTAGACCTAAGGTTAGCTTAAAGAAACGGACTAAATTAGAGTAATTGATCAAATCTAATCAAAAGTTGAATTAGATTAGGTCGAAGACACTCTAGATTCAACTCCAATAGTTGTAGTTGAATGGATCTGTTGATGCAAAAATCCACCAACGTCGGAGAAGCTGGAGTTGAGGGAGCCGCGGTCACCGTCGGGACCTGCAAAGAAAGTCTAGATCGGAGTTGGGGGTGCTCCAGCAAGACTCTCGACGCTCAAGTCAGTTCTCTGCCTCAACAAGAATGGAGTGCTCGAACGAAAATTTTAGCAGAGTTTTGAGATAGAAATTAGAGCTTAGAGAATAACGTATCTGGGGTCCCCTTTTTATAGGCGGAGGGTGCAACAGACTGATAGCAACGTTTGTAACCGTTTGGCAGTGGGCCGTTCGGGGCCAGGAGAAGTTTGTTATAAAGAGTAGTGGAGTGGAATCATGGCCATCACCGTGACCTGCCACGTGGAGCCTATTGCGGGGAGTGGAGCGGCGTCCATTGTTGCGACTTGCCAGAGAGTGGAGGAACCACGCGGTATCCGTCGCAGAAAGTGGAGCAGAGTCGTGGCCATTATTGTGGCCTGCCAGGGAGTGGTGGAGCCACGCGATATCCGTCGCAGGAAGTGGAGCAGAGTCTGGCCATTACTGTGGCCTGCCAGGGGGTCCAGGCCTGTCGGCCGAAGCTCGGTTGAGGTGCCTGCGGAGAGAGGTAGCTATCCATCTGAGAGGAACTCAGATGTTGCTGGCGAACCCTCTACCGTTGGGTGCCTTGGGCGTTAAGGCTGCAGGCGAGGGCCACTTGCCGTAGGAGCTTGGTCAGAGGCTTTCCGCAGACGAAGTCCGATTTCGGCAGAATTCGGCAGAGGATCGACCGACGGTGGATGTCGGATGGCGCTGGAGAGGTTTATCTGCTGGAGGGGTCCAGCTGCTGGATTTCGTGTGCCCAAAATCTGTCCGCTTCAGAAGTTCGATCGGAGTCCGATCTCCGTAGAAGCCTGGATGGGGATCATTTGTCGAGGAATCTCGACCGAAGCCTGTCTGCAATAGAAATCCGGAAGGAATTCATCCACAATGAAAGCTCGGGTGAAGGCTTACAGTGGGAATCCGGGGGGACCGCTCGTGGTAGAAATTTGAAGTAGATCGTTTGTAGCAGAAGCTCGGAGTGGGTCGCTTGCAGTAGAAGCTCAGAGTCCGACCCTTGTAGGAGTTCGGATGAGGTCTACCTGCAACAGGAGTTCAGGACGAAAGTTCGGCTCCCGTAGGAGCTCGGAAGAAGTCTACCTGTTCGGAGAAAAGGTCCGGCTCCCGTAGGAGTCCAGACAAAGTCTACCTGCAGTTGAAGTTCAGGGAAGAGGTCCGGCTCCCGTAGGAGCCCAGACAAAGGCTACCTGTAGTTGGAGTTTGGAGAAGAGGTCCGGCTCCCGTAGGAGTCTGGACGAAGTCTACCTGCAATTGGAGTTCGGGGAAGAGGTCCGGCTCCCGTAGGAGCCCGGATGAAGTCTAGAAGGTGGTCAACCACCGTAGAAATGTGGATGGAGTCCGTCCGTCGTGGAGAATCTGGTTGACACTGGTAGGGGTTTATCCGTCGGCAGAACTTGGGAATGTTGCGGAGGCTCGGCCGCCAGAGAGGTTCGAAAAGATGTCGTCGAAGGTCGGATGTCGGTAGAATCCTTGGAGGGTCACTCCTGACCCGAACTTCGGCTGGGGGGTATTTTATACCCAACACCAGTCCCCTACTTTCGAGTTCGAGTTTCGAATGAAGGAAGTACAGAGAATTTTCACAGCCGAAGTTGCTCCCTTGAAGCCCGCGCATGACCGCCCTCGGAAATCCGGCATTTAATGCGCGCGTGCTGGAGTCTTTTCAAATCAGGGCGATCCGAAGAGACCTTTCGAAATTCTTGTTGGAGCGTTTTCCAGGTACGGTGTAGTAATGGCTTTGTCAGCTATCCGTCGCTTTTAGCCGCCTGCTGTAGCGAGTGGGACACGTGGCGAGCATGGGTCGGCCTAGGGAGATCCGCGATCATTATAGCGTCGGATCCCAGGGTCTATTTAAACCTGCCTTTCCACCTCCAGGAGTCTCATTCTGCCTGAGAGTCCTGTTGGCGGCTGCCTTCTCTCCGAGAGCTCTGACCTTCCTTGGCTTCCACATTGGCCCTAGGTGTTCTTCGAGTCATCCCTATCCTTGCACCTCTGCATCTTTCAGAGCGACTTAGGTTAGTTTCGGAACTTTCGTTCCTTCTCTTGCCATCTAGGTGCCCCTTCTCCCCCATTTTCCTTCTGTCGCATTCCTTTTGTTAGGTCCCCCACGAGCCTTTCGGCTCTTATTTCGCCTGATTTCTTTGGGATTTTTAGGGTCCTTGCTTGAAATATCTTTTGGCACCTCCGCCTCTAGCGATTCCAGGAGTTCGTCTGCCTCAGTCCCCCAGAATCCTCATACTGTAGACGAACCCACATCTAGGGCTGGGGCTCACCCGATTTTTGCGTCGGGCGCCATTCCCTGTTCTCTGACTCCGGATGAACTTTTACTGATAAAGGTTCAGTATGGAGTTCCTCCGGAGTACGATCTGGAGCTTCCTGTCCCGCCGACCGGGCTAGCACCCCCCACCTGGCCGTTTCTGTCTGTACCAGGAGGCCTTCCGTGCTACGCTCCGGCTTCCGCTTCCACCCGTCGTCATCGCTCTTTTCCATTTTTTAGATATTTCTTTAGCTTCAGTCGCACCGAATTCCTTTAGGTTTTTGATAGGGTTCTTCTTCCTTTGCCACGTAGTCGAAGTTCAGCCATCTCTTTCTTTGTTTAGGTATTTTTACACCTTCAAGCGCCACCCCTAGGCAAAGGACTGGTGGTACTTCTCCCCCCAGTTCGGCAAGAAGGGGTTGCTGAAAGGTGCTCCCTCTTCAATCCATAACTGGAAGGAGAAGTACCTCTACGTCCAATGTCCGACCTTGAAGCTGGGATTGCCCCCTTGGGGCTCCCTAAGGGACTCTGTCCACCGGGCTCCCAGCCTGGGGGAAGACGACCTTCAGGCCACGCGGAAGCTTCTTAGCTATCCAACTCCTTCCCTTCCCAATCTTCTAAAGGATCAGTTTTTGTTCAACATCGACTTGAGCCCCCTAGATCCTGCGAGTATTCCATCTTTCCTTTCTTCTTCTTTCCTCCTTCTCTTCTTCCCTTTCTCTTTTTCTCTTTTTCTTCTTTTCTTTTTCTTTTTCTCTTTTTTTCTTCTTTTTTTTTTTTTTGCGCGTCACCTCTTCCCTTTTCATCCCATTGCTAATCTTTTTTTTTTTTTCAGGAATGGACACCGAAGCAGCACGGATGCTTGCCAGGGGCCTCAAGGTTCATAAAAGGAAAGGCGTTGCGGCCTCCGGATCGGCAAAGAAGGCCAGAACGGAGGAAACGAGCTCAGCCACGCCCGCTCGGGGGCTCTTACGGTCGACGTTCCTTCAGACGCCGAACCTCCGGCTCCCGAGCCTCTTCAAGGAGTTCTCCCACTGAGGTTCCTGCTTCAAGGAGGTGCCAGGGGTTGAGAGGGGGAGGAGAAGGAAGACGGTGGCCCGCAGGGTGAGTAGCCGTCGAGCCACCATCGAAGAGTCCCACGGTTCTGAAGAAGAGCCGGGGGAGAATCCCTTTAATGACAGGGACCTGATAAAGCGACTGGTCGACGGCTGCATCTTGCCTAAAGTCGTCCAGAGGATCGTTCGCGCCGACCCGAACAGCGAGTTTGGGACTCTCTAGGGTCCTTTCTTGAGGTAAACAGATTCACTTTCCTCCTTCCCCTCGCACCTTCATTTAATTAGCTTCTCAACTTTCGTTCTGACCTCCTGGCCGCCCTTGCAGATCGAGCACCAGCTCCTTGCCAACATCGAGGCGACGAACCGGCGAGGAGGGATGCCATTCAGGCGGAGGAGGGTCGCCGGGCCGAAGCCGCCCACCTCAAAGAAAAGGCTGCCGAGGTAGCCAACCTCCAAGATGCCCTTGAGAAAGAAAAGCAGGCCTCGGAGGAGATGGTGAGGAAGGCGGAGGCCGAGGTCGCAAATTTGACGGAGCAGATTTTGGTTCTGATCTCGGAGGCCAGGGTCCTAGCGGTGGAGGAGTTCAAGGCCTCTGCGGAGATGAGGACCTGAACATCAAGTTCGGCCAAGAAGCATTCATCAAAGGGTTTGAGCTCTGTCAAGAGAAGGTGGTCAAGAAATTTTTCGAGCTCGACCTCAGCTTCTTGGACGAGGTGTCTGAAGACGAAGCCGAGCCCTCTCCCACTGCCGCTGCCACCGCAGCTCCCCTTCCAAGAACACCGAGCTCCCCAACTCCTATTTCAGAGGTCTGAGACCTCTGACTTTGTATTTTTCTTTTATTGCAATTTTTCTTTTCCCTTTTGTCTTTAAGAAACACTCAATCAATAAAATTGGGTTTCTCCTTATGGAGGGCTTCTCCACTCTTTTTCTTTTCTTTCTGCAATGAGACGTGCCTTGACGTTTTTGTCTCCCAATGGCAGTGTCCTGTCGAAGCGCTTCCCTTGCCACAAGGAGTTCCGCTGAAGTCCACGATCCAATATCTGAGGAAGAAAGTTCGTCATTTAACAAAAAGGTCGAAGGAGATGGAGAACAAACTTCACGGGTTGAGGGAGAGCCACTCTGAGGCCACTACGGAGGCCACCTACTTCCGGAACCTCACGTGAAGGGGATCATGAAGTACAGCCGGAGGAAGGCGAACTTCGAGAAGGAGCTAGAGGAATACAAGAAGCACGCCAGCGATCGATCTTGAGCTCAAGCTTCCAAAATCAGCTCTCTCAGAGCGGAGCTGTCGGCTGCGCAGGAGAAGATCAGCCAGTTAGAAGGGAGCTCGTCCTGGCTTTCGACTCGGGCCGACTGCGACCAAGAATGGTCGAAGAAGTTCTCCGACCTTCAGCAACAGCTTCAGGACGCCGAGGCGAACTATAATGCATACCGGGCTGGCTGGTGCAAGCAGGTAGATGACTACAGGGGAAGCTCAGGATGGCGATCGACGAGGTTGCCCGCCTTCAAAGGCAGCTAGCTGAAGGAGCTCAGTTTGCTCCTGTTCGGGATCCCGACGAACTCCAATCCCTGAGAGGAACTGTAGAAGAGCTATCTGTCACCCTTGGGGAGGGAAGGCCGAGCTGCAGCAATTGAAGATCCAGCTGGTATACGAGCAGCAGGCAATCAAGGATGCGATGGCGGAATCCGAGGTCCTGAGAAAGAGGCACCGAGAGGCGGAGAACGAAAGCCAGGGCTTCATCGGAGGTACGTGGAGATGCTAATGAGGAAGAAAGAATTGGAAGAAGAAGTCGAGAGCTTAAGGCACTCCCTGATGAGGGTCGAAGCCGAAAGTTCGAAGTCGGAGAAAGTCGGGCCCCCTTAGGGCTCTTTTTGCCTTTCATCCTTCTATGTGTCTTCTTTTGCCATTTGTTTGTTTGTTTGTTGTTGTTTTTTTTTTTCGATGCCGATGTCATCTGGAGGTTCTTGGTCGTCACCGCGTCGGCTTGCTTTTCTTGTCATCTTTCTTCTTCAGCTTCAAGGGCTTTGTAATGTATACTTAATTAATGACATGAGAAGGGAATTTTTTGTTACCTCTTTTACTCACATGTTGAATTGTCGTTTGCCGAGCTCCTTTCGACTTTTGCCTTGCTCGATATCGATGTCGTTCGGAGGTACCCGATTGCCGTCGCATTGACCCGTCCTTTTGTTCATGGCCGTAGATTTGTCCGGGGCCACTCGGGTTTGACGCCTCCTTTCAGAGTTCGAGCTCGGAGGTCTGAACTTCTCGTCGCCCTGAGGAAGCCGTCTTATCCTTGGCCTGTGTTGAGAGCTCTCTTGGAGATCGAGGATTTTGATAAGAACCCCAATCCTCGCTGAGACGAGGTTCCCTGTATCTTTGATGTAATTTGTTTTTCATTCATCGCTGATGCAGTTCGTCGCTTTCCTTTTTAACCCCTTCCCCTTTTTTCTTTTTCTTTTCTCGAGTGAGGGTTTTCCCTCTACTCTTAGTGGGGTTGCGGGAGCGCAAAGGGGCCGCTGAGAAGGTTCTCTTTTTCTTATCTGGTCTTGAATGACCAGACCTTAGTTGGCGTCAGGACGATGTTCTTCCCCTACTTCTGATGCAATCGATCTCAGCTCAGATTAGGATGAGGTTCTTCCCCCGCTCCTAATAGGGCTGTGGGGGCACATATGGGCATTGCAGGGCCTCTCCCCCCATCCGGTCTCAGAATAACCGAGCCTTCGATTTTGCTCATGTTAGGGCGAGGTTCTCCTCCTGTCCCTAACAGGGCTGTGGGGGCGCATATAGCGTTGTAGGGCCTCTCCCCCCATCCGATCTAAAAATAACCGGACCTTCGACCTTGCTCATGTTAGGGCGAGGTTCTCCTCCTGTCCCTAACATGGCTGTGGGGGTGCGTATGGGTGCTGTAGGACCTCTCCCCCCATCCGGTCTAAAAATAACCGGCCTTCGACCTTGCTCATGTTAGGGCGAGGTTCTCCTCCTGTCCCTAACATGGCTGTGGGGGCGCGTATGAGCACTGTAGGCCTCTCCCCCCATCCGGTCTAAAAACAATCGGGCCTTCGACCTTGCTCATGTTAGGGCGAGTTCTCCTCCTGTCCCTAACATGGCTGTGGGAGCGTGTATGGGCGCTATAGGGCCTCTCCCCCATCCAGTCTAAAAATAATCGGCCTTCGATTTTACCCATATTAGGTGTTGTTTTCATTGTCTGAAGGGGTTATCCCCTGTCATTACAAGTCCATGCCAAAAGGAGAAGATGTGCAAATCTGAAAGGAATCTTGATTTAAAGCGAAGTCGTTCGCAATACATTTACAGGTTTTTCAAATCTCAGGGCTGTAGAAGGTCTGCTCTCGTCAAGGTCCTCCAGAGACGGAGTTGATTATCCCAATTGGTGGTCGATCTCCGGGCTGCTCTTCCTTCCTCGGCAGCTCAGGTTGCGACAGGACC
This sequence comes from Elaeis guineensis, assembly GCF_000442705.2. NCBI lineage: Eukaryota > Viridiplantae > Streptophyta > Magnoliopsida > Arecales > Arecaceae > Elaeis > Elaeis guineensis. The sequence goes on from NC_026007.2 coordinate 31,236,957, forward strand.
CTTGGCCGATCCTCTCTACCCTCAGGCCGACGTCGAATGAACCTGTCGAGCCGACCTCATCTGATGAGCTCCTCGATCTCGTCTCGGAGTTGAATACATTCCTCTGTGTCGTGGCGTGGTCACGATGGTAGAGGCAGAACTTGTTAGGATTGCACTTTCCGGGGTGTGTGCGCATCCTTTCTGGCCTTGGGAGTTGCTCTCTGACTTTCATCAGCACCTGGATTTTCGATGCGTTGAGGGGGGCATAGCTGCGAATCTTCCTGGGGGAGAGCCCCACCGAACTCGACGCTCCGGGCTTCTCTGCCTGCGCGTTCGGGGAGGAGTCTGGGCGCGCCTATGCTCGAGAGGAGTTCGAGAATGCAGTCGAGCTTCTCTCGGCCTTTTTTGACTGCGGACTTACTCGAGTCTCCCGCCTGCCGCTCTCTCGCGGTCTCCTCATCCTTCATCTTGAAGGCTTCTTCTGCTCGGGCGTACCCTTCGGCCCGAGCCAGCAAATCAGCAAAATCTCTGGGATATTTCTTCTCCAAGGAGAATAGAAGGTTGTTCTTTTGAAGGCCGCCTTTCAAAGCGGCCATCGCGACCGATTGGTCCAAGTTCCGGACTTCCAATGCGGCGACATTGAAACGGTTGACGTAAGCCCGAATGGACTCCCCCTCCCTCTGCTTGATGTTGATGAGGGACTCCGAACCCCTCCGGGGATACCGGCTGCTAACAAAATGAGCCACAAACTGGTGGCTCATCTGATTGAAGGAAAAGATGGTATCCGACTTCAGTGCCGAGTATCAGTTTCTCGCGCTCCCTTCAAGGTGGATGGAAAAGCTCGACACAGGATGGCGTCCGATGCGCCATGGAGTAGCATCATTGTCCGGAAGGCCTCTAGGTGGTCAACTGGGTTCGAAGTCCCGTCGTAGCTTTCAAATTGAGGGAGCTTGAAGTTTGGCGGGATCGGTTCTGCATGATCATTTGAGAGAAGGGAGGGTCAGTACAAATATCCTCACCATAAGCGGGGGGAGCGTGGTGGAGTTCTTCGATCTGACGGTTCATTTCCTGGAGCCTTCGATCCAGAAATCCTCTCGACTACGAGTCTCGAGGATTTTCTGGCAGAATGAAGGCAGAGATCTTCCAGGAGTAGAATCATGATCTGACTGAGGGCTCTCCACCCTCGGATTCATCTTTCCGAGAAAGACGGGGCAACTGGCCCAAGTGGCCCGTCCTACTGTCGGATTTTGGAGTTTCGGTGATGTTCTCTCCAGTCGTACCGATGCCTGTGGCTGTTGCTGCTGCTGCATGGCCTGTACCGCTTCAGTGAGGCCTCTGACCTGCTGAACCAGCAAGTCGAATTGCTCCACGCCAACCGCCATTGCCAGAGGAGGAGCTTGGGAAACTGGAGGTGAGGTCGGAGCCTGAGATCTGGCCGTTGAGGCCGTGGATCGCCGGGTGGATGCTTTGCGGGGAGGCATCAGGCGAAGATCTGGTAGAGGAAGGAGAAGAGGATGTCGGAGAGGATGACCGGAGGTGGTCCCGTTGAGCACTCCTTTAAGAATAAGGGTACTACGAAGACACAGGTCCCTTCCTCTAGTGCCAATCCTGTTGATACAAAAATCTGCCGGCGTCGGAGAAGCTGAGTCGAGGGAGCCGCGGTCACCGCCGAGACCTGCAAAGGAAGTCTAAACCGGAGTTGGGGGTGCTCCGGCAAGATCCTCTGATGCTCAAGTCAGTTCTCTGCCTCAACAAGAATGGAGTGCTCGAACGGAAATTTTAGCAGAGTTTTGAGATAAAAATTAGAGCTTAGAGAATAACGTATCTGAGGTCCCCTTTTTATAGGCGGATGGTGCAATAGACTGATAGCAACATTTGTAACCATCTGGCAGTGGGTCGTTCGGGCCAGGAGGAGTTTGTTATGAAGAGTAGTGGAGTGGAATCGTGGCCATCACCGTAACTTGCCACGTGGAGCCTGTTGCGGGGAGTGGAGCGGCGTCCGTTATCACGACTTGCCAGAGAGTGGAGGAGCCGCGCAGTATCCATCGCAGAAAGTGGAGCAGAGTCGTGGCCATTACTGTGGCTTGCCAGGGAGTGGTGGAGCCGTGCGGTATCCGTCGCAGGAAGTGGAGCAAGTCGTGGCCGTTACTGTGGCCTGCCAGGGGGTCCAGGCCTGTTGCTGAAGCTCGGTTGAGTGCCTGGCGGAGAGAGGTAACTATCCATTTGAGAGGAGCTCGATGTTGCTGGGCGAACCTTCTACCGTTGGGTGCCTTGGGCGTTAAGGCTGCAAGCGAGGGCCACTTGCCGTAGGAGCTCAGTCAGAGGCTTTCCGCAGACGAAGTCCGATTTCGTGCAGAATTCGGCAGAGGGTCGACCGGCGGTGGATGTCGGATGGCACTGGAGAGGTTCATCCGCTGGAGGGGTCCAGCTGCTGGATTCTGTGTGCCTAGAATCTGTCCGCTTAGAAGTTCGGTCGGAGTCCGATCTCCGTAGAAGCCCGGATTGGGATCATTTGTCGAGGAATCTCGGCCGAAGCCTGTCTGCAATAGAAATTCGGAAGGAATTCATCCACAATGGAAGCTCGGGTGAAGGCTTACAGTGGGAATCCGGGGCGGACCGCTCGTGGTAGAAATTTGAAGTAGATCGTTTGTAGTAGAAGCTCGGAGTGGGTCGCTTACAGTAGAAGCTCGGAGTCCGGCCCTTGTAGGAGTTCGGTGTGAGGTCTACCTGCAACAGGAGTTCAGGGCGGAAGTCCGGCTCCCGTAGGAGCTCGGACGAAGTCTACCTGTTTGGGGAAGAAGTCCGGCTCCCGTAGGAGTCCGGATAAAGTCTACCTGCAGTTGAAGTTCAGGGAAGGTCGGCTCCCGTAGGAGCCCGGACGAAGGCTACCTGCAGTTGGAGTTCGGGGAAGAGGTCCAGCTCCTGTAAGAGTCCGGACGAAGTCTACCTGCAGTTGGAGTTCGGAAAGAGGTCCGGCTCTCGTAGGAGCCCGGACGAAGTCTAGAAGGTCGTCAACCATTATAGAAACTTGGATGGAGTCCGTCCGTCGCAGAGAATCTGGT